>NC_069501.1:248242507-248482507 GCF_027579735.1 Bombina bombina
AAATTGCATGCTCTATCTGAATCACAAAAGAAAAAAATTGGGCTCAGTGTCCTTTTAACTTTGTACAGATAACCAGAAGACCCAATACCAACAAAAGCAGAAACTTTCCTAACACTGCTGCACAAAATCTTAATATGACCAGAAGTCATAAAATTTCACTCTTTCTTAGAACTTCATTGTTATCAGTCTAGACCACAATCACTGTAATAAGATCCAAATATAGCAGCACACAGAGGAAGCAGAAGTGGACAGACTGGGTTATCAGAGATATATACACCTATCCTGGTGTATTAAACACAGTTATCTGTGGCCTCATAATATTCACATTCAAGGGTTTATTATTTCATGTGTGGTCTGGTTATAACCAGGTCACCGCCAGAGGTTTATAGATACTGAGAGGTAACAATGCATTATAGGCCCCACTGGACCTTGTTCAGGTATGGTGAGGAACACCCTCAAGACCTCTCAGTTGAAGTCATTGTAAATCCCAGGGGTCAGTGGGGCAGGAGGCTTAGGCTTCTTATTATTATTGTTGTTGTCCTCTGCTCACCAGACTCATGTGACTCAGCTTTTTCTTCTTTGTCTTCCGAGATTCTGAGTTATTGGTGCGTAAAGGGCTCTAGAAGGTAAATTCTAACAGATCTTCTCTGGTCATCTGTGTGTTGAGGGCATCGAAGAGACCTTGTGCACATCTTCTTAGTGTGTTCAAATATGACACCACATTGCGTTGTTAGCAGTGTATGTAATTCTTCTAGTCCAAGATTCTCATAGCTAATTCCTGAACTGCTATTATACTTGAATGGGTCTGAATTCATGGAGATCTCTCCATTTTTGTGTTTTATTGACTTGGATCTGGGGAGAGAATTTGGATTGTTCTCTGATTTTCTCTTCTTTGCTCCAGACTGATTAAAGTGCCTTTCTTCTCTGATCCATACAACCAATCGTTATCATTAACATCATCGTTATCTTCTTGGTCGCTCTCGGATTTGTTCATATTGTTGCTGCTGGCAATGCGACGGTTAGCAATGCGGCTGCTGTTTCTTCCCATACAAGACATTTTTCCAAATGAGGAGCAAAATAGGAGGCTGCAATACTGTGGTTGCAGTTAGGACAAACACACTCCTTGTTCTTCCACTGATTATATAGTTGGCCAAAGATATCAACACCAGGCTGATCAATTATTTCAAAATCTTTCATGCTTTCTGGATCTGTATCATCAAGAAAGAAATATCCACACTTAACAGCACGATTAATTTCAAAACTCAATCCGCAACATGTATCTTCTATTAGAGCGTTGTAAATCTCATGAGCAATGGCCTCCAGTTTGCTGTTATCCAGGCCAGACAGAGACATGTCTTCCATTTTCATTTGCAAATAATACCCAGAAGAGAATACTGGTATGGCACAGACATGGAACAGACCCTTCTATACATTTATACAAAACGCTCCATCCATTATTCCAGCATGCTACTCTCAGATGTTTCAACACAGAGAAGGATTCACAGCCATTTTATTCTCCCAGTGGCCTCAATGTCCTACCGAAAGACCAATATATTTTAACCCTTTCAACGTTAAGCCATTTTCACTCCCCTGTGCTAGCACTGTATTTTATTTGTTTGACCCTCACTGCATATTGTCTTTTCCACAAAATAACAAAAAAAATTTCAGGAGACCAAACTTTTTTAGAAAATAACTTTAGTTTGCAAATATATCATAATATAAGAAAAATACAACCATGTGAAATACTATTTTTTTTTATTTTTTATTTCTGATCATTTTCTATGGTGTACATAGTAAACAGCAGCACGGATGTCATTATTTCATAAATATTTCAAACCCACATTATGTCCCACATTTATCATTGGTTCACCTTCCCAAAACATCAAAATATAGGATTTCATAACATTTGATATTGTTTGGTTAAAGTAAATATAATAATAAAATAATCTGAAGATAAAATTTATTATTTTTGTCAGACCATCTTGCCATTTATATAGAAATTGAGTAGGTATAAAATATCCAGCCATACAAATATTAGCTAAATTACACACAATTCTGATTAATTTAAAGTGCACAGTAAAAGGCACCTAGAGTACAGGTGGTTGCAATTTCTTTGGGACCCCTCATTTGAAAATGGGTAATCCCCTCTTTCATGTGATTTTTATTATGTGTTTGTGTGTGCTGTATGCTGTCCTTAGGGTAAAGAAGTGCCTTTGAAGTCAATGTCCCACATGCAGTAAATATATTTGGTAGGTAATTACTAATTTTATGTCAGTCACCCACTGATGTGAGAAACATGATACCCTACATTGGATGTTGGAGCCTCCCCTTTTTCCCTATGTGTTTTATGGGGGGGGGGGGGTTAGCGGCTGTAAAAGTAACCCTTCTAGTTAAAGACTGTACAGGTGTGTACTTGGGTGATCACCTAAAAATTAGAGGGGGGTGTGACTCCCTCATTTAAAATAATGAAATTACCTCTTCCACATGAGGGGTTGCATACCCGTGGAAAAACAGCAATAACCTACAGGGGTGGGGAGTAAAATGAGGGTTCACTTAGCCCTATAGCTTAAACAGGGTCGAGATAGGAGCATTTTGAGTGCTACTATAAAACTTGATAGGCTCTTATAGAATACAGTGTCAATAATTCAAAAAATAACTTTATGTATGTGTGTATATATATATATTAGTATATAGTATATGTTTATCCTGATTAAATACTTCTTGATACGGAGTGCAGCCAGTACCAGGGCAAATAATTGTAAATGCTGCAGCAATATATAGCCATTTTAACAGTAATCACCTGCATATTACAGGAGCAGGTGACACACTCAATTAAAAGGATCTTGTAAATGATCTGGGGAATGAGATATAAGGCTCCATTAATCAAAGGTGGGTGTGCGAGGTTTGCTATCATGAATACTATCTGCCCAGCCTTGCGGCAAGCATGCATAAGCAACTGCTTGTGCAATGCCAGCCCCTGCTTGCACACGGCCAATTGCACGCAAGAGGGGGCTGTCAATCAGCCTGATCCGATCGGGAAGGTTGCAATCAGCAAAACTTTAGGTTAACTTTAGGTCTTAAGACCGCTGCTACTTAACTAGCGTTTCAGGCTCGTAGCTTGGTACATGCTCTCCCCAACAGCCACAGTGTCAGGAATTCAAACTTCAGCACATGGGTATGTCACTAGGAGATCCTCCCACAAACAACAATAAAGAATGAAAAGGGGACCCTCCTCCAGGATGACAACTAAGTCATCATCTGCACTAAGGGACAAGTCTGCACTTAAGAGGTTAAAATGCCCTTTTAGATGCAAAAAATAATAATTTAATGGCCCCTTCAACATAAAACTGTTAAATTCTTTTTATTGTAATTAAAGATAAATGTATTCCTGAAAATGTTGAGAATCATTACACATTGTGTATCTTTCACAGCTTGAAGTGATAGATAAAGAGCAGGTACCAGATAATTTAGGTGAAGCAGCAGCTGCTGAGCATTGTGCACCGGTACTGGGATTAAATAGGGGTGTGCCTGGTGTATAGCGATCAGGCCTCTGGTCTCAGGTGTAAAATAGCCCAAGCTTCAGCATATTACAAACTGTTCCTAAGTGAGATGCAGCTGACTCTATTCTCTATCTGTAGAATAAGTTGTGACAAGATAAATGTGTGGATTTACCAATTCTCATGAGAACTGGAGTGTATACTTCAGACTTCAGAAGCCTTACCACTTTTAACTGTGATTGTTCAATATGTCCCTAACTACCTCAGCAGAGGAGATGCAATAAGAGGTTATTAAAAGGTCATGTCCATAAACTGCAAAAAATACACATTTATGTGAATAAAATGACAGTTTAGACGTGGTTTTTTTTCTTTGTATATGTTGTGTTTAATTGCTTATATATATTTATAATAAGCATATATAAAAATGACTTTATATAATAGAAGCAGTTGATTTTTACATCTATATATATTGACAAGTAAATTACATTTCAATCTAACTTCTTAGCATTGTACTTTGAGAAACTAACTTTTTTTATATAAAATATTTTCTTTCATGTAATTAGCAAGAGTCCATGAGCTAGTGACGTATGGGATATACATTCCTACCAGGAGGGGCAAAGTTTCCCAAACATTAAAATGCCTATAAATACACCCCTCACCACACCCCCAATTCAGTTTTTACAAACTTTGCCTCCCATGGAGGTGGTGAAGTAAGTTTGTGCTAGATTCTACGTTGATATGCGCTTCGCAGCAGGCTGGAGCCCGGTTTTCCTCTCAGAGTGCAGTGAATGTCAGAGGGATGTGAAGAGAGTATTGCCTATTTGAATACAATGGTCTTCCTCTAGGGGATCTATTTCATAGGTTCTCTGTTATCGGTCGTAGAGATTTCTTCTCCTACCTCCCTTTTCAGATCGACGATATACTCTTATATACCATTACCTCTACTGATTCTCGTTTCAGTACTGGTTTGGCTATCTACTATATGTAGATGAGTGTCTTAGGGTAAGTCTTATTTTATTATGACACTCTAAGCTATGGTTGGGCACTTTCTATGTAAAGTTCTAAATATATGTCTTTAAACTTATATTTGCCATGATTCAGCATAATCAGTATTCCTTTAAAATCCAGACTGTCAGTTTCATTATTTGGGATAATGCATTTTAATTCAATTTATTTTTCTTTACCTTGAAAATTTTCAATTGATCATTTTTCCCTGTGTGCTGTTAGGCTCGCGGGGGCAGAAAATGTTTCTTTTTATTGCGTCATTCTTGGCGCGGACTTTTTTGGTGCAAAAATTTCGTCATTTCCGGTGCCGTAGTTGACACCGGAAGTTGTATTCTGTTAAAATGTCATTTTTGACGCATGTGTATTCAGACATTTTTTTGCGCCAAAAAATGTGGGCGTCGGTTCTGGCGTCAGAGGATGTGGCGTCATACTTGGCGCCAAATATATGGGCGTTATATTTAGCGCAAATAATGTGGGCGTCATATTTGGCGCCAAAAAATGTGGGCATATTTTTGTTTCACTTTTTTTCCTCACATTATTTAAACCTCACTTTTTTATTGCTTCTGGTTTCTAGAAGCTTATTATTTTGCATTCTTTTACCATTCCTGAAACTGTCATTTAAGGAATTTGATAATTTTGCTTTAAATATTGTTTTTTTCTATTACATATTGCAAGATTTCACTATTCCTGTTTCAAAACAATCTAAGAGGATTTCTGTTGACTGAGTTCAGTCCTACCAAAGCTAAGTTCATTTATTTTAAATGTTATGAATGTTTATCTTTAGCTATGGTTTGTAATAAGTTATCATGATAAACTTTTACATGCAGAATCCATTAGTATTTATGCTTTATATATTGCCATTCTTTTTACATCTTATGTACAAGAAATATTTAGAAGATTTATAAGAAATATTTTTCTGATTCTATTTTAAAGGCTTTGTCTGACATCATGCCTTCTAATAAAATTTTTAGGTCCTTTTCAAACTTCTTTTTTAATTATTGAAGTTTCAAATGACCAACAACATACTGATTTATCCTTCTCTGATGATGTTTTTTCTCATTCAGAATTTTCTTCATCAGATATTGACACTAACAAATCTACTTTTTTATTTTATTTTTTTATTAAAGTACATTTGTTCTTTGTTGAAAAGGTGTTGATTATTTTGGATATTAAGGTAACTAGTTCTTTTTCAAGACTAGCTGACACTATTTCTGCTTATTTATTCTTCTGTGTTTTCAGAGGGTTTTTTCCAATTCCTCATACTAGGGAATGGAATAGGCTGAGAATTTTCTTTTATTCCTTCTTCAAAGGTTTTAAACTATATTCTTTGCCGGCAGTTAAATTTAATTTGGAGGGTTCTCCAATTTATTGGGGCTATCTCTACTCCTACTAATTATGCTATTATTTCTATAGCAAAATAGTATTTATTTTCCTTTAGATGGTTGTATCTTATTTATTGAAAATTATTTAGTTTCAGGTACTTTTCTTGGACCTGTGATTTATTTGGATGATGTTGCAATTGCTTCATTTTTTCTGTTTACTTTAAGATCAAGTATCAGATTATGATTTACTTTAGCATTGTTAAAGGGACAACATTTACTAGACTAGGTGCTATTGCATTTGTCTTGTTGTTTTGCATTTATTGATTATGCAAGTCCAGTATATTGACTGGTCCTTTAACTGGACTATCATGCTAATAATTTTATTTGTGTCTTCATTTTAACGAATATTTTCGCAAATGAGGTTTAATCTATGTCTTTAGCTGTTTTAGCTAGAAATATTTTGTGATTTCTAAAAATCCATATTTCTTTTGTTCTAAGATAATCAATTATTTGTTTTATAATTGGATTCAATTCTTAACTGTTACTCTGGAAATTTTTCAGTTCGAAATCAGCTCCCTAAAATTGCGATGTACGTGCCGTATTCCAGCTTGGCTGGCAAGGGGCAGGTTAAGACTTTTTTGAAATTTATTTGGTTCTATTCGGTCCAAATTTCTTTGATTTTATTCCAGTAAGGCTAACACTTTCTTTAAGTGTGTTTTGGTACTATATATTTTGGGTACTGTTGAAGCATGGCTGATCACCCGTGGGGTTCAAGCGCTGCTCAGACCTGGAATCTTCTGGGGTATTTCTTCCAGTTCCATTTTTAGGAACTGGGTTTTGGAGTTTTATTCAAACTATTCTGCCTTTTTTTTTTTTTTTTGGTCAGTGATAGCATTATTTGTTTTCATTAGATACAATAAATGCATATTTTAATTTTTCTGTTTTCATTCAGATTATTTTCTGAGGATGCGGAATCTCATATGATTCACTTTGTTCTTCCAGGACATAGTTAGAGGATCTTTTTTTCAAAAGCTCTTGATTCCTCACACAAGGGTCACCTTTTTTAGGTTTCCAGATAGTTTGTGTCACTGTCTTTGTCTCTATCAGACAAGGGACAATTTTATTGGGTTCCGTCTGTCGGTACCTTTAGTCTCTATTATTTCCTTCAGTTGCTATATATGCATAGAAGTTTTAGGTCTTATGGCCACAGCATTGGATTCAATTCCCTTTGCTCATTTTCAATAGAAAGAACCTTTCCAGTCTTTTATGCTGAATTATGGTGCAGGGATTCTAGGATTTTGCATTTTAAATCTTCGAATCCTAATATTTATCTCTCTTGATTTGGTGGTTAAGATCACCATCATTTAGTTCTACAGGTCTCTTCATTTCTTTCAACCTGGACCATGATCTCCACAGATGTGAGTCTTTTTGGTTGGGAGGCTGTCTGAGGATCTCTGTCAGCACAAGGGGTTTGGAAATCTCAGGAGGCGAGATTACCATTTGATATTTTAGAACTCCGTGTTTTCTCAGAGTTTTTCAGTTAGTTTCTTTTTGAAGAAGAGACGTTTATTGTTTTTCAGACAATATCACAACTATGGTGTATCTCAATCATCAGGGTAGGACTATCAGTCCTTAGGCTGTGACAGAAGTGTCTCGGATATTAGCTTGGGCTAAATTCAGCTCCTATCTAAATTCTGTGGTTCTTTTCCCAGGTATAGATATTTGGGAAGCGGATTATCTCTGTTAATCAAGCTTTACTTCCGGGAGAATGGTCTCTCCTACCCAGATATGTTTTTCAATTTTTCAGATGTGAGCATTTCTAGAAATAGATCTGTTGGCATCTCATCTGAATAAAGAACTTCCCAGGGGCCTATTCACGTCCGGGGATCTTCAGGCGGAAGTAGTGTATGCATTGACATTTCTTTGGAATTATCTTTTTGACTATTTCTTTCCGCCTCTAGTTCTTCTTCCAAAATGATTTCCAAAATTCTTATGGAGTATTTGTTTGTTATGCTGGTGGCTCCAGCATGGCCTTTCAGGTTTTGGTATGCGGATCTCATTCGGATGGCCAGTTGCCAACCTTGGACACTTCCGTTTAAACCAGATCTTCTTTCTCAAGGCCCATTTTTTCCATCAGGATCTCAAATCATTAAATTTGAAGGGATGGAGATTGAACGCTTGATTTTTAGTCATAGAGGTTTCTCTGACTCATTGATTAATACTATGTTTCAGGCTCGTAAATCTGTCTCTAGAAAGATTTATTATTGAGTCTGGAAGACCTACTTTTCTTGGCATTCTTTTAAAATTCATAGAATTTTATTATTTTTTCAGGTTGGTTTGGATGAGGTTTTGTCACAGAAAGATTGCTAATCATCCTGATATTCATTGTTTTGTACAGGCTTTGGTCCGTATCAAGCCTGTCATTAATTCAATCTCTCCTCTTTGGAGTCTCAATTTGGTGCTGAGGGCTTTACAGGCTCCTCCGTTTGAAACTATGCATTCTCTGAACATTAAATTACTTTCTTGGAAAAGTATTGTTCCTTTTGGTTATTTCTTCTGCTAGAAGAGTTTTTGAGTTATCTGCTCTTTTTTTGTGAATATCCTTTTCTGATTTTTCATCAGGATAAGGCAGTGTTACTTCCTGATATTCATCATTTTGTTCAGGTTTTGATTCGTATCAAACCTGTCATTAAGCCAATTTCTCCTCCTTGGAGTCTTAATTCGGTTCTGAAGGTTTTTCAGGCTCTTCTATTTGAGCATATGCTTGCTCTGGACATTAATTACTTTCATGGAAAGTATTGTTCTTTTTGGCCATCTCTTCAGCTAGAACAGTTTTTGAATTATCTGTTCTTTCTTGTGAATCTCTTTTTTCTGATTTTTTTCATCAGGATAAGGTGGTTTTTGCTGTCCTCATTTCAATTCTTACCTAAAGTTGTAAATTCTAACAAACATTAGGGAGGAATTATTGTTTTCCTAAGACTTCTTTGGTGAGATTCTTACTTTCTTTGGATATGGTAAGAGTTTTTGAAATTCTATGTTGAAGCTATTCAGATTTCAGATAGACTTCTAGTCTATTTTTTATCTTTTCTGGTTTTAGGAAGGTCAAAAAGCTTCTGCCATTTATTTGGAATCTTGCTTAAATTTTTGATTCATCATGCTTATTTGGAGTCGGGTGGATTCCCGCCTCGGAGGATTACGGCTCATTCTACTAGGTAAGTTTCTACTTCCTGGGCTTTTTAAGAATGAAGCTTCTGTTGATCAGATTTGCAAAGCAATGACTTGGTCTTCTTTGCATACTTTTACTATGTTCTACCATTTTGATGTTTTCTCTTCTTTAGAAGCAGTTTTGGTAGAATGGTACTTCAGGCAGCTGTCTCAGTTTGATTCTTCTGCTTATAAATTCAGTTTTTTTCATTATAAAAATTGAAACTTTTTTGATTTGGGTAGTGGATTAATTCTTCAGCGGAATTGGCTGTCTTTATTTTATCCCTCCCTCTCTAGTGACTCTTGCGTGGAAGTTCCACATCTTGGGTATTTATTATCCCATACGTCACTAGCTCATGGACTCTTGCTAATTACATGAAAGAAAACATAATTTATGTAAGAACTTACCTGATAAATTCATTTCTTTCATATTAGCAAGAGTCCATGAGGCCCACCCTTTTTTGTGGTGGTTATGATTTTTTTTGTATAAAGCACAATTATTCCAATTCCTTATTTTTTTGATGCTTTCGCTCCTTTCTTATCACCCCACTTCTTGGCTATTCGTTAAACTGAATTGTGGGTGTGGTGAGGGGTGTATTTATAGGCATTTTAAGGTTTGGGAAACTTTGCCCCTCCTGGTAGGAATGTATATCCCATACGTCACTAGCTCATGGACTCTTGCTAATATGAAAGAAATGAATTTATCAGGTAAGTTCTTACATAAATTATGTTTTTTTTTAGTTATTGAGCATAATTTACATGGATATAATCTGCAGTAGGCAAAGTAATAGTGAAACAACATAAAAACATTAGAAGACATTAAAAATGTCCATGAAATGTTATAACACGGCATGTCAACTTCTACCATAGGTAACTAGTGCAGTACATCCAATTTATTTTGAGAATTTTATTACCTCTGGATGGGAGCTCTCAGTGACTGATAAAATGAAAAAGGAAAAAAACACAAAAGCTATTGTTAAGTTAACTGTTTGTGGAAGTAATTTATAAAACTGATATCAACTCTGAATGATATAGCAGTTTCTAGCAGAAACTAACTTTTTATATAAAATATCTAGCAGTATCTAGCAGAAACTAACTTTTTATATAAAATATCTAGCAGCATCTAGCAGAAACTAACTTTTTATATCAAATATCTAGCAGTATGTAGCAGAAACTAACTTTTTATATAAAATATCTAGCAGCATCTAGCAGAAACTAACTTTTTAATGACTAATTAATATAATATTCTTAAACAACTGGCAGGAAAGTATCTATGCCGCTGCTTGTCATTATATTGATCACAGTCTTGTAATGTTATGATTTTGTGTAAGGGGGGCATAGAGCTGTGGGAGAGCAGCAACTGTCTCTCTGACACCGTGCTGGCAGAGAGATGCAGACTGAAAGTTTGGTTCAGTGTTGCTTCTGGGTAACATCACAGTGTAGAACATGTGCCATTAACACTAAAAGCTTAACCCCTTAACGACCAGTGACATACCCTGTACGTCACAGGTCTTTCTATGGGGATTTAATTTTTAATAGCGCGTTTTTTCCGCCAACGAGTGAGTATAATAGTGTGTCATGCCACGGGTAGCAGAAACCTTGCTATTAAACCCAATAAAACTCTTGGACGTACAGGGCACTTCGTGTTGGTTAAGGGATTAATATTGTTTAAAATATAATCAATGCTTTGTTTAGCATAAGTTGTCAATAAATGTTATCAAATTCACAGCTTTCCTGTATCCTCCTTTTATTTGTACTAATACTGTAGTTACCTTGGCGCTCTCAATGGCACAAACAGCAGGTGTTCTTAGAGTCTTTAGGTCAGTTTCGCTGTGTTTGAGGCACACAATTCATATACATATTAGGAAACCATTGGTGTTATCTCGACAACTGTAACAATATTTGTATTTAGCACTGGTACTTGTTCTTCTTACACTGTTTCATATCCCCCACAATTGCATCTGCTAGTGGAAATATATTAGTCCCAGGAACTGACCTCCGCTCTGCAACTATGTTTTCCTGTGTGCAAATAGTCTGTGTGTCCTGTCATAAAACTCTCATAAGTGCCAGCCCATGTACCCACATCTTTACCAGTAAACAACGCTTTTGTTGTTCTTCCTTGATTTTGTTGCTAAATGGGAGTTTGAGTGCATAATTATGTTCCCAGTCCATATTTGCAGTAGTTTACGTAATATAAATAGCACCCCATCACCTTTGATGTTACTTATAGGTTCTGTATTCAGTGCTTCTGATAATGGTCCTAGAGATATAGCAATACTTTCCATTACCTTTCTTGCTCCAACTTTAGCACATTTTTGACCAGACAGGACAACTATAGGACTCAGTATCTGCAAAAGCTGTTGGTAGAGAATTTTCCTTTATACATTTGCATAAGCTGATGGCGTAGTTGCTGTCAATTGTGAAATGGCTGGAACAGGAGCAGTAATTCCATGTAACATATTCACAAGTATTATAATAACAATAATTACATTTGTAAGTATGCCAATATTACAAATGTTCCTATAGTTATTGTTCTTGTTTGTGCTAGCTGTAAAGAAGAAAAGGAAATGTGTGCACCAGATGGTTACTGCTAAATATAAATACAATAAAGAAACGTGATTGACAAGAACAATAAACTTACAATGACAGCTAACTTTCACCTAGATTACGAGTTTTGTGTTGCAGCTTTTAACGCTAAAAAAATGGCAATTTCAGCGTAAAAGCAGGAACGCACTATTGGGAGTCGAGTCGGTACAGCTATACCGCAAGCATTGTAGCCTGTAATGCAACGTCAATCCCACACTCAAAAAAATTACATTTTTGTGTGGGATTTCCATAGCACCGGTATTACAGGTTGTGTAGTGAGGCTAAAATGCTTGCATTACAGCCTATACCAACACGATCCATACCGCCATCTGAAAACAGTAGTTATGAGTTTTGTGTAACAAAAATGTTTCACAAAACTCATAACTAAACTGTTACAAAGTACACTTACACCCATAAACTACCTATTAACCCCCTAAACCGCCACCCTCCCACATCACAAACACTATTTAAAACTAATTAACCCCTAATCTGGCGCCCGCCCACATCCTGCCACTATAATAGTTATTAACCTCTATTCCGCTGCTCCCCGACACCGCCGCCACTAACTAAACCTATTAACCCCTAAACTGCCAGCCCCCCACATCACCACTACTAAATAAACCTATTAACCCCTAAACAGCCAGCCCCCCTACATTGCCACTAATAAATTAAACTATTAACCCCTAAACCTATCACCCCCTAACTTTAAATTAAAAATATCCCTATCTTAAAATAAATAAAATCTTACCTGTGAAATTAAAAAAACCTAAGTTTAAACTAACAATTAACCTAACATAGCTATTATATTAACTATTATACTAAAATTAAAATAACTACCAACTAAAAAAACTAAATTAAACATTAAAAAAACTAACACTACTAAAAAAAATTAAGTCTAAAAATTACAAAAAATAAAAAATACTAAATTACAAAAAATAACAAACGAAATTATAAAAAAACAAAAACAATTACACCTAATCTAATAGCCCTATAAAAATTAAAAAGCCCCCCCCCCAAAATAAAAAAAACCCTAGCCTACAATAAACTACCAATAGCCCTTTAAAGGGCCTTTTGTAGGGCATTGCCTAAAGAAATCAGCTCTTTTAACTGGACAAAAATACAAAGACCCCCCAACAGTAAAACCCACCACTCGACCAACCCCCCAAAATACAAAACCTAACTCTAACAAAAACCTAAGATACCCAAAGGGCATTTGTATGGTCAATGCCCTTAAAAGGGCATTCAGCTTTTTTATATTGCCCTGAAAAGTGCATTCAGCTCTTATACCTAAAGCACAAAACCCTAATCTAAAAAAAAAACACCCAAAAAAACCTAATACTAACCCCCGAAGATCCATTCACAGTTTCTGAAGTCCGGACATCCATCCTCATCCAGGTGGCGAGAAGTCTTCATCCAGGAGGCGTCTTCTATCTTCATCCTTGAAGACATCCGGCGTGGAACGCCCTCTTCATACGGTCACTGCCGTACACTGGATCTTCAATGCAAGGGAGCCTTTTCAAAATAGCGTCCCTTGCATTCCTATTGGCTGATTTGATTCTTGAAATTCAAATCAGCCAATAGGATGAGAGCTACTGAAATCCTATTGGCTATTCAAAACAGCCAATAGGATGAGAGCTAATGAAATTCTATTGGCTATTCAATAGCCTGCTCTAACCCATGCTTGCATTAATTAAGTGGTATATATTGTCTAATTCTATGGTTTAAAGTTCTTCAGCATGCCCGGTTTACATTTCAATTAATAAAATATTTGGACAATAAATGCCAAGCTCTCACAGGAGCGGGGTTAGGGGTTTGGAGGTCTGAGGTAGAGGTGTTTGGCTTAAGTTTCTCTTGTGAGTTAAAAGGGGCCAATGGAATTTTATTTTATAGAGCTAATCCACCTTTTAGGCATAATGGCAATGCTGAGGAAAAAAAGTTTATTTTACAGAAACTGGAATCTGTAGAGCCGAATACTGGTAACAGAACCTGGAATCTGTGGAATTAGACACATGATTTGGATGCTGTGGTGCTGAAGACACAGAACTTGGATGCTGTGGAGCTGTAGACACAGGACATGATTGCTATGCAGCAGAGCAGAGTCAAGGGCTGGAGTGTCCACATTAGGGCCAAAGACTGCAATGCCCACACCGGAGCCTAAGACTGGAGGAATGCCCACACAGAGGCCTAGAACAGGAGGAATGCCCACACTGGGGCCTAAAACAGGACAAGGTTGGTAAACAATGGCAGAAATTATAGCATTGGACAAAAGCAAAGTCCAGGTTCAAGCCAGGGGTCAGGAAACCAGGAAGCAGTCGTATCTTACAACAAGCAAAGAAATAAGCCAGAAGAATGGTAAGAAGACTTGTTAGGAGCCAGAAAATCAACAACACAGCTGGATGCAGGTCAGAGGCACAAACAACTGGAGTGAACCCTGTCAGGGCAGGGAGGAGACTGTGAAGCAGTCTTTTATAATCTGACTAATGCGAGAACTACCTGCATATGGCAGGCAGGAAGTGCTACAGAGCAAGGCCAGTGCAGGCAAAAGGTTTCAAAGCTAGTCAGTGTAGCCAGAGCCCTCCAGTGGCTCAAAGATAAAGTAAATGGCTGAAAACAAGGAGTGTCAGGTTCAATCTTGGGTATAGGTGTGACAATAAAAAGTTAAAAATATAGTTCAAATTACACCTTTGGCCACTGATTTGTGGATCCTGATGACCCCAATCATGGAACTCATTACTTGCAACTAGACATTGGCTGAAGCAGTTCTGCACCTTTTGCTGGAATGGTGTTATTGAAAAGCCTGGCTGTCACAGCAAATTATAAAAGACCTAAACCCTCATTTGAAATACAGAGATGTTTCTCTTTGCTGTGTTAGTGTGGATTCTTGGGCAAAGTGAGAAAATACCCCCCCCCCCCAACCCAGATTACAGAGCTGAAGGGGAAGAGAGAAGATTTATAGTTTGAAGGATTGCTGTGCTGGAGGTCCGAGTGGGTTGACCTTGGGAGTATTTCTCTTATTATTCTATCCTGGAGCCCAGAGGGATCTCAGTTGATTAATGACAGAGTCATGACATTCTTATAATCTGTGCACATTGTTAGTTCTGTTAACTACTTTCTTTACAGTCCTAGCTAGCTGGCTTGTCCATTCCCCGGATGCCATATATAGGGCCAGTTACGTGCAAGAGATAAAGGGTTTATCATGGCTGTTTGTGCGCATCGGGTTTTCCGCTCATATTACAAATTGAAAGTAAATGCAATAGCGATATTGTTTATTTATAAAGCGACAAGATATTATGCAGCACTGTAACATTAAGTATACAGTTATTGGGCACAATAAACAGAAGACATATACATAAATCCTATGTTGTCTCTACAATTTGTGGGTCTCACTGTTTTTGTTGCCACAGAGTATAACAAAGACTATAAAGAGTAAATAACTTGAATATGCCCAGACTTAGATTAAGTGATTTAAGAAGCAAGTTTCTGCATTGTAATTTTTCTCTGTGCAGCAGCTTCTAGTATGTGGCTGTTCTGATTACAGAAGTGGTGTGTTTGGCTAGAAAATGCTCTGACAGCAGGCTTCACTGCTCATTCTGTCCAGGGAACTGACAGCTGGGCATGCATATATTGTGTGCAGCTATTACAGGCGCATGGGCAAGTAGTAGTACATGTCAACAAAAGGGCCTTAAAAGGGATATGAAACCCAAAATCTTTATTTCATGATTCAGATAGAGCTTCATTCTCTTGGTATCCAGTAGTGAAGGAGCAGTAATGTACTATTTGGAGCTAGCTGAACACATTGGTAAGACAAGAGGCATACATTTGCAGCCACCAATCAGCATCTAGCTCCCATTAGAGCATTGCTGCTCCTTAGCCTACCTAATTATGCTTTTCAACCAAGGATACCAAGTGAACAAAGCAAATTAGGTAATAGAAGTAAATTGGAAAGTTGTTTAAAATGGTATGATCTATCTGAATTGTGTAAGAAAAATGTTGGGTTTCATGTCCATTTGTTTAAGGCCTGTAAGTCAATTGTATTGCAGGCTTTATGGTGGTGATGGGGTGATGGAAAGTAACACTTAAAATTGGAAGTTTTACAATGATCTATGCCTAGAAACACTGCACTTTTATAAGAGTTTGCTCAGCTGTTTTGATAAAAACAAGCAGTAAGTAATCAGTAGGGTGTTCCACTGGCTGTAGGCCAAATATATATACAGCATCCTGTTGAAAAGGACATGGATTAATGTTTCCAAGAAGACAAGATCAGAGTTCAAGATACTTCTACCCTTGGTGTAATTTAGACTATTTTCAGCTTGTTTATTGTATGTTATCCCAGCTGATCAGTTTACTCCAACAAGATTATTTACTATTTAAATTAATGCACTCAAAAACAGTGGGCTAGATTACAAGTAGTGCAGTATTATTATTTTTTTGGCGAATACTCCACTAGGATTTTAATTTTAGCGCTTGTGGGGTTGCATTCTTATTACAAGTTAAAAAAATTTTTTATCTTGCGCTAGCGTTAACCCGAATTGCGCAAAAAACCTGACAAGTTTTCGGGTGCGCGTGCATGTATTCCTCCATAGAAATCAATGGAGTAAAAAAGTGGGGGGAAAACTAACACCCAAGATCATGCAAACGCCATCGTATTTTCGCATTCCCCGTATAATATTCGCATTAGCAAATGTGAAAGATTCACAGTAAATATATAGTTAAAATCTTTATGAAATATGAATATTGCATAAATATGTTTTATCTACTTAATGGCAAAGGTATATAATGCACTTATATATATACTAGTTGATAAGCCTGCCCAGAGGGCAGTCTATGTGTTAAAAGTGTAACCCCCCAAGCTACAAAAATTAAAAAAGTAAAAATACAGAAAAAAATAAACAAAGCTATCCAAAATAATAAGATTAAACCTAAACTAATAGCCCTATAAAAATAACAAATCCCCCCCAAAATAAAACACCCCCTAATCTACTATTAAACTACCAGTAGCCCTTAAAAGGGTTTTTTTGTAGGGCATTGCCCTAAATAGTTCAGCTCTTTTACATTAAAAATAATCAGTCCCCCCTAACAGTAAACCCCAGTAAACCCCCCAAAATAAAAAAACCTAACACTAATAAACCTAATCTGCGTATTGCTCCTAAAGGGTCATTTGTATTGGCATTGCCCTTAAAAGGACATTCAGCTCTTTTTCACTGCCCTTAAAAGGGCATTCAGCTCTTTTGCAAATTTCCCAATAAACGCTAATCTAAAAAAAAAATTTAAAAAAAATTTAAGGGGTGGGGGGGTTGGGTGGAGCAAGTAGCTGAGCCGGCAAGTCGCATCTCTATGGAGCTCTATAATTGAAAATAACCTTCACTAATTTAATCTAGTTTTTGCTCATGCCAGAGAGAAAATATTGGCTAGTGAAGGTATTGAGATAAGACCCTAAAAGAAGTGGTTTGACAACTCTGGAAATCTGATTTTAGCCTATGCTGGTAGGCTACACCACATGGAAAACAGAAGCCTATAGGCCGCAGCCGCTACTATATTACTTTCCAGGACTTCAGAATCATTCAGCTGATCATTTTACAACCTTTATTCAAAAGACAATGCTTACAAAACCACTAGAGGACAAGATATCTGGGATACTAGAGTGCCACTTCTCTGAAATGTTTGCAATAATCTCCCGGTGGTTCACGCAATCGACCACACCGCATGTAATCAAAGATTGTGACGAACCACCACTAAACACTGCTAAACATATGTAACCTTCCAACATGTTAGCAGACACTGAGATCATGGCGGGATATGCTGACAACGTAAAGACCCGGAACCCACCGGAGACATATCCACTCCAGCCAAGACAGTTGCCCAGACTAGGCTACTATCCAACATATGCACAATCAAGCTCTGCGACAATGACCCGGTATACTCCTAGTGTTGAAATATCGGAGCAGTCTCAGGAGAGGAGAGTCATTGCGGTGACCACCAGAGAGGTCTTCGGGGGTGAACAACTACTTGCGGTCGATCCTGAGGAGAGGGGCAGCAGCTCCGGTTCTGAAGCGGTAGCCATAGAGAATACAATTCTGGTATTGCCTCCACCTAACAGTTTGAGATGCAACGTTAAACCTTGGAAGTGTCTCTCTATCTGTCGTCTCCCTCATGCATACCGCATATCGGAGTGTCCCAGGTGTAGTGAAAAGAACTATAACTCCAGGGAACGGAGTCAGGGATTCCTAGAGGCATTGGCTAAAGGGACTGCACTGCAGCTCATCAAGTCCATTATGCTCTGTGCAGACTAAGTAGTGACATCGATTACTCTGGAGAATTGTTTTGTTATCCCTAAAATGTTTTGTGTGTGATAAATGGATACTCACGTTTACATAAAGTCTCTTAGTTTTGATTTTCTATGCTTCCATCTAGCTTTATTAGGCTTTATTAGGCCAGCGCCTGACACACAGAGGGGCTTCAAACGAGGCATTGGCTAAATTTACCATTAGACTTTGTTCTTCCTTCAATGGTTAAGGGACAAGTGTGATAAAATGTTTTTTGTTTTTATTCGCCTAGATTACGAGTCTTGCCTTAAGGTTAAAAAGCAGCGTTGAGAGGTCCCAACGCTGCTTTTTAACGCCCGCTGGTATTATGAGTCTTGCAGGTACAGGCTTACCGCTCACTTTTTTGGCGTGACTCAAAAATACAGCAAATCCACTTACGTCAATTGCGTATCCTATTTTTTCAATGGGATTTTCCTAACGCCGGCATTACGAGTCTTCCTAAAAGTGAGCGGTACACCCTCTCCTGTCAAGACTGGTACCGCATTTGAAAGTCAGTAATTAAGAGTTTTATGGGCTAACGCCGTAGTATGAGACTCTTAACTAAAGTGCTAAAAAGTACACTAACACCAATAAACTACCTATTAACCCCTAAACCAAGCCCCCTCCCCCACATCGCAAACACTAAAATAAAAATTTTAACCCCTAATCTGCCGAACCGGACATCGCCGCCACTATAATAAATATATTAACCCCTAAACCGCCGCACTCCCGCCTCGCAAACACTAGTTACATTTTATTAATCCCCTAATCTGCCGTCCCTAACATCGCTGCCACCTACCTACATTTATTAACCCCTAATCTGCCGCCCCCACTATATTAAATTTATTAACCCCTAAACCTAAGTCTAACCCTAACACCCCCATAACTTAAATATAATTTAAATAAATATAAATAAAATTACTATTATTAACTAAATTATTCCAATTTAAAACGAAATACTTACCTATAAAATAAACCCTAAGATAGCTACAATATAACTAATAGTTACATTGTAGCTATCTCAGGGTTTATTTTTATTTTACAGGCAAGTTTGTATTTATTTTAACTAGGTACAATAGTTATTAAATAGATATTAACTATTTAATAACTACCTAGCTAAAATAAGTACAAATTTACCTGTAAAATAAAACCTAACCTAAGTTACAATTACACCTAACACTACACTATAATTAAATTAATTCCCTAAATTTACTACAATTAAATACAATTAAATAACATTATCAAAAAGTACGGAACACCCCCCCACACACTAAATTACAGAAAATAATAAAATAATTAGAAGTTTTTTAAACTAATTACACCTAATCTAATCCCCCTAATAAAATAAAAAAGCCCCCCAAAATAATAAAAATCCCTACCCTATACTAAATTACAAATAGCCCTTAAAAGGACTTTTTGCGGGGCATTGCCCCAAAGTAATCAGCTCTTTTACCTGCAAAAAAAAATACAATATCTCCCCAACATTAAAACCCACCACCCACACACCCAACCCTACTCTAAAACCCACCCAATCCCCCCTTAATAAAACCTAAAACACTAACCCCTTGAAGATCACCCTACCTTGAGAAGTCTTCACCCAACCGGGCCGAAGTCCTCAACGAAGCCGGGCGAAGTGGTCCTCCAGACGGGCAGAAGTCTTCATCCAAGCCGGGAAGAAGAGGTCCTCCAGACGGGCAGAAGTCTTCATCCAGACGGCATCTTCTATCTTCATCCATCCGGAGCGGGTCCATCTTCAAGACATCGGACGCGGAGCATCCTCTTCTGTCTTCATTTGACGACTAAATGACGGTACCTTTAAGTGATATCATCCAAGATGGTGTCCCTTCAATTCCGATTGGCTGATAGAATACTATCAGCCAATCAGAATTAAGGTAGAAAAAATCCTATTGGCTAATCTAATCAGCCAATAGGATTGAGCTCGCATTCTATTGGCTGTTCACTTAAAGATACCGTCATTTAGTCGTCGGATGAAGACAGAAGAGGATGCTCCATGTCGGATGTCTTGAAGATGGACCCGCTCCGCTCCGGATGGATGAAGATAGAAGATGCCGTCTGGATGAAGACTTCTGCCCGTCTGGAGGACCTCTTCTTCCCGGCTTGGATGAAGACTTCTGCCCGTATTGAGGACCACTTCGCCCGGTTTATTTGAGCACTTCGGCCCGGTTGGGTGAAGACTTCTCAAGCTAGGGTGATCTTCAAGGGGTTAGTGTTAGGTTTTATTAAGGGGGGATTGGGTGGGTTTTAGAGTAGGGTTGTGTGTGTGGGTGGTGGGTTTTAATGTTGGGGGGGTATTGTATTTTTTTTTACAGGTAAAAGAGCTGATTACTTTGGGGCAATGCCCCGCAAAATGCTATTTGTAATTTAGTATAGGGTAGGGATTTTTATTATTTTGGGGGGGCTTTTTTATTTTATTAGGGGGATTAGATTAGGTGTAATTAGTTTAAAAAAACTATTTTATTATTTTCTGTAATTTAGTGGGGGGTTTTCCCGTACTTTAGATAATGTTATTTAATTGTATTTAATTGTAGTTAATTTAGGGAATTTATTTAATGATAGTGTAGTGTTAGGTGTAATTGTAACTTAGGTTAGGTTTTATTTTACAGGTAAATTTGTACTTATTTTAGCTAGGTAGTTATTAAATAGTTAATAACTATTTAATAACTATTGTACCTAGTTAAAATAAATACAAAGTTGCCTGTAAAATAAAAATAAACCCTAAGCTAACTACAATGCAACTATTAGGTATATTGTAGCTAGCTTAGGGTTTATTTTATAGGTATTTAGTTTTAAATAGGAAAAATTTCGTTTTTTGTAGTTATTTTATTTAGATTGATTTAAATTATATTTAAGTTAGGGGGGGTTAGGGTTAGACTTAGATTTAGGGGTTAATAACTTTAATATAGTGGCAGCGACGTTGGGGGCGGAAGATTAGGGGTTAATAATTGTAGGTAGGTTGCCGCGACATTGGGGAAGGCAGATTAGGGGTTAATAAATATAATGTAGGTGTCGGCGATATTGGGGGCAGCAGATTAGGGGTTCATAAATATAATGTAAGTGTAAGATTAGGGGTGTTTAGACTCGGGGTTCATGTTAGGGTGTTAGGTGTAGACATAAATGTTCTTTCCCCATAGGAATCAATGGGGCTGCGTTAGGAGCTGAACGCTGCTTTTTTGCAGGTGTTAGTTTTTTTTTCAGCCGGCTCTCCCCCATTGATTCCTATGGGAAAATCGCGCACAAGCACGTTTAGCCAGCTCACTGCTACCGTAAGCAGCGTTGGTATTACAGTGAGATGTGGAGCTAAATTTTGCTCTCCGCTCACTTTTCTGCGGCTAATGCCGGGTTTGTAGAAACCCGTAATACCAGCGTTGTCTGTAGGTGAGCGGTGAGCAGAAACTGCTCATTAACACCGCACAGCTTTACCGACAAAACTCGTAATCTACAGGATTGTTTTTTCTTTTTTTAAATCCATTCTGTCATGTATACTAGTGTTATCTGAAAGGATTTCTTTGTTTGCTTGTTTTAGTTTTTAGGTTTGTTTACCACTAAGCTACCAGGAAAAGTTTATTCCTAGGTCAGACCAATCCTTATATAGATGCTATTAGACAATATTGTCTGCACACTATTATGCTCACATGGTAGTGACCTTACAACATAAGCTGTTTATATGTTCAATATAGATTTTCCCAAAATAAAAGTATTTCACACTAACTTATCACCATGCCCTTCTGCTACTGTACAGATGGGAACTTTATATAAGGACTATTGCTGTTTGTATGTCTGTGTCACCCACTGTAATGGCCGCTCATAGTTTTATGATCATCTAATTTTATGTGTGTGTTAACCTGCATTATTAATATCTCTAAGAATTCACATTATGCATAGTACTTATAGACGAGCACATTCTTTTTCAACTTGCCTTTTATTGCTAGGACAATCATATGTGTGACATTAATGTTGATGCATAGCTATGTATACAATTACATCTAATTCCAATAATATATTAGGAAAGGACCATGGGGCCTATCTATCAAGCTCCAAATGGCTCGCCAGAAACAGCAGGGCCTATCTATCAAGCTCCTGCAGGCTCGCCAGAAACAGCAGTTATAAAGCAGCGATCATAAAGACCGCTGCTCCATAACCTGTCTGCCTACTCTGAGCAGGCGGACAGACATCGCCGGAATTCAACCCGATCGAGTACGATTGGGTTGATTGACATCTCCCTGCTGGCGGCCGACAGGGGGCGGCGTTGCACCAGCAGCTCACAAGAGTATTGCGTATTACTCTCAGCATTCAGCAATGTCTGTCGGACCTGATCCGCACTGTCGGATAAGGTCCGGCAGACATTTTTTAAATATGCCTCCATATCTCCTCTCTATAAGATCTAGGGGGCCGGTGCGGCAAAACTTAATTATATTTATACTCTGAGGATCTTTACTCTGATCATAGTTGCATAAAACTACTCCTAGTTAACGCTAAATATCTACCTGACATATCAATATTTTGCTCTCAGACATTATGCTCACCCAGACTCTTAGACCTCTGGTTACACATATACAAGGCTTCTATAGCCCTCGGGTATAATATTTAGCTGATATTACCAACCTATTACATATACAATATTAATGCACTGCAGTTGGTATTACTGTTATTGCAGCAATCCCCTTTTTCTGCAAGACAGGTTAATTAGGGTGACTCCATTATATTATATTATTTCTATGTTTAAACTCCAGTTCCTTATTCTGGAGCCTAACCTGTTTGATCTTACCAACCTTACCCTTCCATATTTTATCATCACTACCTTGCATCCCAAGAAAACCTAGGCCTTGACGGATTTTGACAGGAACATATACTGCCCTCTACATAATAACTAATTGCCCTAATATTACTCTGGTAAAAAAGTGTATATTGTTCATCTTTTTTCTCTTATTGCGCTTGCATTTGGACATTTATTACTATTTGTTATCTTCAAATATCTCAATAGCATGATTATTAGCCTACCATACCTAAATGCCCACCTCCTTCCCCCCCTCCCCATACAATACGCCTCATAGTTTAGGAGGACTAACTATGCGGTTTATCTAGCCTATACCGCAACCCTAATTATTCTCTTAACAGTAACTTGTAACAGAGTATTAAAATTAATCACACCTTTATTAATAACAAAGAAATAATAAACAGTCCACAAGTCAAAAAACAAGCCATGAGTCAAAGCCAGAGCTGGTACTCAGACGAGCCGAGTCAGGAGCCAAAGCGAGTAGTCAGACGAGCCGAGTCAGGAACCAGGAGGGACTTCATGACATTACAATTCTGAGACTGCAAACTGTCTCACACGGATGATGTACAACAGTCTGGCCATAAGAGGGCGTGCAGGAAATGAGCAGCATCACACACTCTGCACCAGATTCAGCAAGAAAAGGTAAGCAAATTGGCTGCCAGCAGCACATGGCAAACAAAGCAATTTGTTTATTTTTTTCTTTATAGTTCGTACGGGCGGTTAGTTTTTTTTTATTACTTATTGCGGAAGTAAAGGTTTTTGTTTTTATTGCGGACATTTGTTTTTTTGTTTTTTTTTCTCAGAATTTCCCTTTAATGACTTTTTTTTTATTATATACAAGGGAGAAGTCAAATTAGTATGTATGGTAGCCAAAATATGATCAGGAGGTTTAACTGGAGATGGTACAGACTCCTCCTTGGACAGAGGTGAAAATTGTTGAGAGAGGGCATCAGCCCTAACATTCTTACTACCAGGCAGGTAGGAGACCACATAATTAAACTGAGACAAAAATAGCGCCCATCTGGCCTGTCGGGGCAACAAACGTTTTGCTTCTGATAGATAAGTTAAATTCTTATGGTCAGTAAGAATGAGCACTGGTACGCTAGTACCCTCGAGAAGGTGCCTCAATACCTTGAGTGCCAAAATTATGGCCAGTAATTCCCTGTCACCAATTTCATAATTGCACTCCACTGGAGACAAATTTCTTAGAGAAGAAACCGCACAGATGCAAGGAACCATCAGGCATAGGACGTTGAGACAAGAGGGCACCTACTCCAGTCTCAGACGCATCGACCTCAAGAATGAAAGGTAGGACAGGGTTAGGATGAGCCAGAACTAGAGCGGCAGCAAAGGCAGTCTTAAGACTCTCAAAAGCCTTAATGGCAGTAGGTGACCAATGGAGTGGATCATTCTCTTTACGGGTCATGTCTGTGATAGGTTTGACCAAGGAAGAAATGTTTTTAATAAACTTTATATAGTAATTGGCGAAGCCCAAAAAACGTTGAATAGAGCGAAGACCAACTGGGTGAGGCAACTGCAGAACTGCAGACAACTTGTCAGGATCCATGGAGAACCCTGCAATGGAGATCACATAACCTAGGAAGGTTACTTGAGTCTGATGGAATTCACATTTCTCGAGTTTACAAAACAGGCCATTCTCAAGAAGTCTCTGAAGTACCCCTGTGACATCAGAATGATGAGCCACAAGAGTGGGTGAGAGGATGTCATCTAAGTACACCACAACACACTGTTGCAACATATCTCGTAGGACATCATTAATAAATTCCTGAAAAACAGTAGGAGCATTACATAGGCCAAAGGGCATTACAAGATATTCATGATGCGCACTCCTGGTGTTAAATGCTGTTTTCCATTCAAGGCCCTCCTTAATCCTAACGAGATTGTACGGTCCTCTCAAATCAAGTTTAGAAAAGACTGTAGCTCCATTGAGGCGGTCAAAGAGTTCCGTAATGAGCAGAATAGGGTAAGCATTCTTAATGGTAAGACGATTAAGACCCCTATAATTGATGCATGATCTTAACTCGCCACTCTTTTTCTTCACAAAGATGAAGCCAGTCCCTGCAGGAGAGCAGGATTTGCGGTTGATTACCTGCGGCAGAGAATCAGCAACAAACTCCTCCATAGCACAATTCTCCACAACAGACAGAGGGTACACCCGGCCCCGAGGAGGAATGGCTCTGGGTTGCAGGTCTATGGCACAATAGTAAGACCAATGAGGAGGCAACGTACCGGCGCGAACCTTGTCAAAAACATCTAGGAACTCTCGGTACTCCTCTGGAAATTGAGATACCGAAGAAGTGCACAAGACTTTGACTGGTTTCTGAAGACAAGTGGAAATACATTGCAGAGACCATGACAAAATTTCGGACCTGTGCCAGTCGAGACTGGGACTGTGCTTTTGGAGCCAGGGATAACCCACAACAACCGGAAAATGCAGAGAGTTAATCACCTGGTACTGGAGGGTTTCAAGATGGAGAGCCACAAGTGCCATGGATAACGGAGTGGTTTCGTGAGTAATGAGTGCGGCTGAAGGGGCCTGCCATCAATGGCCTCAATAGCAAGCGGAACGGACCGAGGCAATACAGGAATGGAGTGCTTTGATACAAAAGCACTGTCAATGAAATAGCCTGCTGCACCGGAGTCAACAAGAGCCTGGGCGACTATGGAGGAGTCCACCCAGGAAAGGACAACCGTGACCTAAGGTTTCTCTTTTAGCGGTTCCGGGGACGAGGATAAACCACCCAAGGTCTGCCCCTGACAGAACCTTAGGTGCAAGCGTTTCCTGGCCGTGTAGGACAAGACTTTAAAAGGTGGCCCTGTAACCCACAATAGAGGCAGAGCCCCTCCCTCCTCCTAAAGGCCCTCTCCCCCGCGGAGAGATGCGTGAATCCCAACTGCATCGGCTCAGCAGTACCTGGTGACTCGGGACCAGGAGGCATGGAAGGAGAGAGAGACATGGGTGGAAACGAACATGTAGGAGACAACGGAACAGGAGGCTTCCTCAAGCGCTCCTTGAAAGAGGGCCTCTCTCTGAGTCTGATGTATTAGGATCACAAAAGACACCAATACCTCGAGATCCTCTGGTAAATCTCTGGCAGCAACTTCGTCTTTAATCGCACCAGAGAGCCCATGAAAGAAGGCGGCAACAAGGGCTTCATTGTTGAAACTTACTTCATTGTTCAAACTTACCTCTGCGGCAAGCGTACAGAACTCAATGGCGACTGAGCAACAGATCTCGTACCTTGCTGAATGGTCATGAGTCATTTAGCAGCAGAGGAGGAGCGAGCCGGAACATCAAATACCCTTCGAAAGGACACCACAAATTCAGGGTAATTTTAAATCACAGGTTTATTAATCTCCCACAAGGGATTAGCCCAGACAAGAGCTGTGTCAGAGAGTAACGAGATGAGAAATCCCACCTTAGCTCTGTCAGAGGGAAACACCTGAGGTAACATCTCAAAGTAAATGCCAACCTGGTTCAAAAACCCTCTGCACTGAATAGGATCGCCTCCATATCGCTGAGGTAGAGGTGCAGAACCGGACAGGCTCCTGGTAGGACTAGGTGCAGCAGCGGAAACAGGAGCAGCCATAACTTGTGGGACACTTTGGTCCAAATGTGCAGAGTGAGTCAACAGCGTTTTCAGGGCTAGTGCAAATTGATCCAAGCAGTGATCCTGTTCATCCATCCTGGAAATGATGGTAGGTAAAGGTGAATTATTAGTACCATCAGGTTTCATGGCCCTTGCGTAATGTCAGGGTGCCAGGAATCAGACTGAGACGAGAAGTGCAAAAATAATTACATTTTTATTAATAACAAAAAATAAAGTCCACAAGTCAAAAAACAAGCCAGGAGTCAAAGCCAGAGTTGGTGGTCAGACGAGCCGAGTCAGGAGCCAAAGCGAGTAGTCAGACGAGCTGAGTCAGGAACCAGGAGGGACGTCAGACAGCCAGGTAATACACAGGAACAGGAACTCACAAACAGGTCTGAGACAACGCAAGGGCAAAGCATACTGAACAGAGGCCCTTTAAATAATAAGTGATGACATCACAATTCTGAGACTGCAACCTGTCTCACACGGATGATGTACAACAGTCTGGCCATAAGAGGGCGTGCAGGAAATGAGCAGCATCACACACTCTGCACCAGATTCAGTAAGAAAAGGTAAGCAAAATGGCTGCCAGCAGCACATGGCAAACAAAGCAATTTGTTTATTTTTTTCTTTATAGTTCGTACGGGCGGTTAGTTTTTTTTTTATTACTTATTGTGGACGTAAAGGTTTTTTTTTTTATTGCGGACGGTTAGGGTTTTTTTGCTCAGAATTTCCCTTTAATTACTTTTTTTTATATATATATACAAAGAAATTGTTTCCGGACACACTAGTTTTTTTTTTTTTTTAAATACGTATTGCAGACTTTTTTTTGTAATGCTCCGTTTGCCTTCGCTGAATATAGGTGAATTCTTTTGGCTGCGCGCGCAGCCAACATTTTGTTTGCCTCATGCTGCCAACATTCCTTTGAGGATGCATGCGCAACTGCTGATGGCGACGGACGCGTTACAAATGTGATTATAGTATAGATGTCTATACTGTATATGTGTACATTCTGTATATATGCATGTTTTTATATGTGTATATATGACTGTAAATACATCTATAAACATATAAATACATTAATATATATATATATATATATATATAAACACACTTAGATATCCATATTTAGCAATGTATATGTATGTATGTGTCTGTTAAAAGCCATTTGCCTGCCTTCTTTTTTTCTAACATCCGAGATCTCATATATATGAGCCCTTATAACTTTTTTGTGAAATATTTTTATTAAAATTGTTTTTATCAGACAGTGTTAATATGAGTGTAACTGTACTTTATAACATATTTTTTAAGTGTTTTGTGAAACTTTTTTGTTTTAGACAGCTCTAAGATAACGATAAGGATTGAAGCGTAAAGGGCCATTGCGCTAACGCAATTGCAATTTCACGCCACTTGTAATATCAGTGCAATGAAAATGGCTCGCAAATACACTATTGCGCTAGCGGAAAACTGTTTGCGCCTCACTTGTAATCTAGCCCAAGGTGTTGAGAAAAAAAAACCCTTACAAGGTTTATTAGACTTTTTCAAAATCCAAATTTAGGGCTAGATTACAAGTGGCGCACTATTGCGCGTGAGCAACATTGGCTTTTTGCGCGCAACAGAAATAGTGTGTGTATTACAAGTTGAAAGAAAATGTAATCGTGCAATCACATTTTACACTCGTCGGGTTAGCATGACTAAAACCCTTCCGTAAAAGGTAGTGCATTAAAAACAGTTGCATAAAATAGAACATAAGTACATTCAAAATTACAGTTACACTCATATAAACACTATCTGATAAAAAATATTAATATAAATAATACAAAAAGTTATAAGGGTTTAAAGGTATATGGTATATGACAAGATGTTTGACTGCAAAGGGCTATATTGTATTTATACATACATATACATGTCTAAATATGTGTATGCATGTATATATATATATATATATATATATATATATATATATATATGTGTGTGTGTGTATATGTGCGTGCGTGTGTGTATGTGTTTACTGATGTATTTAAGTATTTGTGTTTTACTGTACATACATAACATTCCAATTACAGGATAATGCAATTTTTGTTGTAAATACATATTTATATATATATATTTTTATATATATATATATATATATATATATATATATATATATATATATATACCTGTATATATCTATTTCTATAAATCACTTTCTAGGTAAATAACATAGGGGTTCGCGATTTAGGTCTAACTCTGTGTTGGGTTAGCGCACATGAAGAATTGTTACATATAAAATATTAAAAAATATTTTTAAAAATATAGAAACTAATATATATATATATATATATATATATATATATATATATATATATATATATGTAGGTGTATAAATTCTATGGATTATTTAGATTTTTTTTTACAGTATTTATAATCATTTTTAGTCAAGGGATTATTGTGGGCTTCCAGCCGCTACTCACTTAGAGTTGTTATATTCTATTTCTCTAGCCGTGACCTTGTACGATACCTAGGACTTGTGTGTCTGCTAGCTCCCTCACCCATAGTCAGGTACCACTCTCTGTGCACAGGCATACTTTCTCTGTCTCTCCAAGCGCCAGCAGATTATCCGACTCGAGCGATGACGTCCTCACAGACAAGATCAGCATTCAGCTGCATCAGTAGCATGTGATGGGTCTACGGGCCAATCCAATCCGGCACACCTTCTCCTGCTAGTATCCAGGGTAGCAGCAAAAGACAATTAGAGCTGGTATCAGATGCAAAAGAAAAGGTGGATGGATATCGTCTTGCATATAAAAAGTCCAAATGTAATACAAATATTTAAAATAGGGTAACACAACCATATGGTTCACAAACATAGCGCAACACAGGATGGCTTGTGCCATAGTCATAGCCTGCTGTGCTATTACACAACCAGTTTAAAAAATTGTACAAAACAAGGTAATTGGTTAAAAATATCAACGCCCACATGAGTGAGAACCAATCAAATGAACTTAATCATAAAAGATACAATGTTACAGCATCAGACCATGAAGACAATATTGATAATAGAATAGATAAAGCTTGCTTACGAAGGTTAGCAGTTATATTTGCAACAAAGATCAACTCTAAGATATAATACAATACAATATAGAAATGCAGACTAAGAAAAAATAGTGACAAATACACAATACAGAATGAGCACGATCCTACATATTATCAGAATAATCTCAATACATATACTAGGACCCCATATGAGAACTAATAAGAGCACGGTACAATGTGGGAATACTGCTTGAATCCTTAGTCTATAACTAACTGTGTATTTGTCAGGGTATTTTCCCTGCTTTGCTTGCCATGTGCTGTTGGCAGCCATTTTTTTTTTTTGTATTTTTTTTTTTTTATTGAGGTGAAATAATATACAACAACGATATAACATATAGCATTTCACCAGCTTATCTTGTAACACAATGCACACATATTATGGGATAACATAGATACTGTAGTATAGCATCCGATAAGCACTTACCCAAAGTAATGGAAAATGATATGGAGAGGTGTGATCTCATAGTGTAAAGGTATATATGAAAGGGTAAGCTGGCTACATGACACCTCATTGTTTAGTTATTTACTTAGAGGTTTGATCATATATCCCCTTTTTATAATAGTTAGGCGGCTAGTATGGTTTTATCCCCAAGCAGTAAGCTAGGGTCTCTAATGGACCCACAATGAGTAGATTGACTGAAGGGGATGTTAAGGGGGATGAGAAAACAAATACAATAGGGTTTCCAAGGATATATTTTCCTATGCTTACCAAGTAAGCGAGGTGTAAAAGAGGGGAAGAAGGGGAGTTGGCAAGTTTGTACTATAGGAGCTCATATGACTATGAGCAACACAACAATAGACAGGATATGGAAGGAAAAAAAGGAGTTGGCCCTTCTTAATGTGAACATTAAACAGCACATATATACATTAATTGTACAGGCTCCGACTAAGCAGAATTATTATGCGCTCAATGATAAACCTTAGTATGCCGTATTCCAATAGTATAGCATAGGGTAATTACGGTTTTAACTTCCCTCCATACATTGTTACCTTAATTTATATGTAATGCAGAGATATGGTCCCTAAGATATCAACATATATGCACTAATGGGTGAAGTCTATCAGAGGCCAATATAATCATTTACATATGCCCATTAGTGAATAAGGGAGCTGAAGTAGGTTAAAAATTATGCAGGTAAATATACACTTGATAATGGACCATACCCCATGAAACCCAATAACCCCATAAGACCTCCATGATATATGTTATTTATTCCCAGAATATACCCACCTCCGGTCTATATCTAAAACCTGGATATTAACAGCAAAAAGAGCCTGTAATGTAAGTTTGGCTGTATTGTACGATATAAACACTTTATGCTGTCCCGGCCGCAGACAGCCTGTAATCTATATAAAAATGGAACAATACTACCAAACTGTGAATAGCTAAGCACTAACCTTTCGGCAATATTTGCTATGAACATAATATAAGTAATAATATTGTATACTATAGGAACAAACCTGTAACTCAACTGAGGCCCTATATGGGGTCTGGGAAAATATATAGTTAAAGATCCCTTACATGTTTAAATCATATTTACAGGCAGAGGATCAAAGACAAGGACCAGCATTACCCCTGTAACGCTGCAAATGAGCTGGGATATATAAAAAGCATGATAACATTCGACTAACCATCACCCACAACACTGCAATAAAGATACAGAAGTTGCTTACATCTAAGAACTAGGTACCCATCAATTAACATAAAAGGCATTGTGTTGCTGTTATAAGAGTTACTGAGCCTATTTCCTACCTCCCATTTGGGATTCTAATATGTGTTAGTCAACTAAACATTATTTACTGCCAACGTCCCTAACCTGAATCTAATAGAGCAATTTGAATAAGAATTGCGAACTGAGCACATGTTATATTAAACTCTATGTAAACAGAACCAAACTCAAGATGCTACTGAACCATTTTAAAATTCTCAAACTTATGTCTCTATAGTTATAAGAGAAAAAGTCTCTCGATAGGATTCATCCTCCTACCCCACACTAGCCCATCCATTGACTTGCAGTAGGAGAGCGGCACAAAGTTCGTACAGTATTTGAGGAGCTGCATAAGTGTATGCCCACACTTGTAGTTCAGAATCCCCGGTATTGTGGTAAGGGTGCGCTAGTAGGAAAGCTGTTGCATCACATCTCACTTTGCCATGCAGGAGGTGGGCAGTGTCCTCTGCCGTTGTCTGCCCAACAGGTATTTTACTTTTTACAGGCCAGGAGTCAAGGCCCCCCAACTCCAATCTATTTGTTATATCTCCTGACCAACAGTTCAGGAAATCTGAGATCCGTTCTCCCGGGTCTTCATTATGCCACAAGGTCTGGTTGGTCCAGGGAGGTTTAATGTGCCTTACACCTCGTTCCTGCTCTGCGGCATGTAGCTGCCCGTCCTGGAGTAGTGGCAGAGGGGCTCCGGATGACAACCTCTCATTGTGTATTTGAGCAAAGTCCTCCTGGATATGTCTCAGCATTGCCTCTTCAAAGTTCGTGAAAACGGCTTGCAGACGGTGCAAAATGTCCTCCATGTGAGGGGTTGTAAACAAGGTAATGAGATAACCGCAACTGTACCGGGTTATGTCGCTCACTCCAAAACGGACGTATAATCTAGTCTGCTGAAAAAGTTAATGCAGGCCAATGTAAACTCTTTCAGTGAGAGGCAGGTTTCCAGCCATCCAAGTCCCAGGCCTCACCACTAGAGATTCTGTTCCTCTGTTGCAAAGTCGTATTTAATTCCTGTTTTCAGGTTAAAGGATGGACAATATTATCTCTGAGTCCATTAATAAGTTTGATGATAAAGAAAGTATAGAAAAAAAACAATAATTAGCTCCTGAATTTGGTATATGATCAGGAGCTCTGTAAAAACATGTCTTGCTCTTGCACTGTTAAACTCCGCCCCCTGTTGGCAGCCATTTTACTTACCTCTTGCTGAATCTGGTGCAGAGTGTCTGATGCTGCTCATTTCCTGCACTCCCTCTTATGGCCGGACTGGTGTACATCATCCGTGTAAGACAGGTTGCAGTCTCAGTATTGTGATGTCATCACTTATTATTTAAAGGCCTCTGATCAGTATGCTTTGCCCTTGCATTGTCTCAGACCTGTTTGTGAGTTCCTGTTCCTGTGTATTACTTGGCTGTCTGACGTCCCTCCATTGAGTTCCGTACACTTGCCGCAGAGGTATGTTGAAACAATGAAGCCCTAGTTGCTGTCTTCTTTCATGGGCTCTCTGATGCGATTAAAGATGAAGTTGCTGCTAGAGATTTACCAGAGGATCTTGAGGCATTGGTGTCTTTTTTAATCCTAATTGACATCAGACTAAGTGAGAGGCCCTCTTTCAAGGGAGCGCTTGCGGAAGCCTCCTGTTACGTTGTCTCCTACGTGTTCGTGCTGAGCCGATGCAGTTGGGACTCACGCATCTCTCCGCGGCAGAGAGGGCCTTTAGGAGGAGGGGGGGGGCTCTGCCTCTATTGTGGGTTACAGGGCCACCTTTTAAAGTCTTGTCCTACACGGCCGGGAAACGATCGAACCTAAGGTCCTGTTGGGGGCAGACCTTGGGTGGTTTATCCTCGTCTCCGGAACCGCTAAAGGAGAAACCTTTGGTCATGGTTGTCATTTCCTGGGTGGACTCCTCCATAGTCACCCAGGCTCTTGTTGACTCCGGTGCTGCGGGCTATTTTATTGACAGTGCTTTTGTATCAAAGCACTCCATTCCTGTATTGCCTCGGTCCGTTCCGCTTGCTATTAAGGCCATTGATGACAGGCCCCTTCAGCCCGCACACGTTACTCACAAAACAGCTCCGTTATCCATGGCTGTTGGGGCTCTCCATTTTGAAACCATCCAGTTCCAGGTGATAAACTCTCCACATTTTCCAGTTGTTCTGTGTTATCCCTGGCTCCAAAAGCACAATATGACTAATCTGTTAGTTGAAGAAACTAAACAAAGAAAAGATACCATATAAGCACTCAAAAAAAGACCCTTAGATAAATTGGAGATTGGAAAAAAGTCACACAGGTTAAAATATAAATCTTTATTAGAACGTGTTTAAAAACTGGGTGTATTAAAACTAAAATGCTGGCAGAAATTCCAGTTAAAAAACTGGCTATCAAAAATAAGAACACTGGAATAATAATGAGGTTCACTATTATTGGGGCAGCAATGTATATGGGCTATTTAGCCTAAAAAAGAAACCAATATACAGGTATAGGAAAAAGGCCCAGAGTGGTAACTTAATAAGGTTACATCAGTAATAGAAAACACATAATTAGCTTAATGTATTAGTGTACTTATAAAAACCTTATGTAGGTTTGTGCTATTATGTATTTCAATATATATTAGCAAATTCACTGTAAAGATTATAAGTTGGGTTAGATAATGGCTGCTTCGGTATTGTAAATTAACCCCTATCAAAAAAATGGTGTTGGTTGTCACACATAGGGTTAACACCAGGATAGACACACTGGTGAGATTATGATATTCGAGCAGCTGAAATACTAGTGATATATCTTAGTGAATTTACTTGCTGTGAATATATTAAATTGATCACATTAAATTAGCATGTTGTTCATATCATAAATATATGATAAGCTTAAACCTCAACATTGGCAAATTCACTATAAGGATTGTTAGTTTAGTAGAATAATGGCTGCTGCGGTATTGAAAAATGAACCCCTGTCATAAAAATATATTTGGTTATAAACACATAGGGTTAACATCAGTGTAGACACGTTGACGAAATTATAATATTCTAGCAGCTGCAGTACTAGTGATGTAGCTTAGTAAATTTACTTGTTGGATTTGCAAATATATTAAATCAATACGATTGTTGTAAGCATGTGGTTCATATCATGAGTGAATGATATGCTTAATGCTCAACATTATCAACTGAGGCTTAGTGTTAACGTAACTGCTCCAATATTGATATTCTTGTGCCTGTAAAAGTTTAGGAGCGCTTCAACCACAAGTAAATATCTTTACAAAACAAGGGCTAACTAACGGCTAGATTTGGAGTTTTGTCGGTAACGAGCCGAAAAACTAACGCCCGCATTTTACTGGCCGCACCATGACCTAGATTTGGAGTTTGGCGGTAGCCGTGAAAACCAGCGTTAGAGGCTCCTAACGCTGGTTTTAGGCTACCGCCGGTATTTAGAGTCACTCAAAATAGGGTCTAACGCTCACTTTTCAGCCGCGACTTTTCCATACCGCAGATCCCCTTACGTCAATTGCGTATCCTATCTTTTCAATGGGATCTTCCTAACTCCGGTATTTAGAGTCGTTTCTGAAGTGAGCGTTAGACATCTAACGACAAAACTCCAGCCGCAGGAAAAAAGTCAGTAGTTAAGAGCTTTCTGGGCTAACGCCGGTTTATAAAGCTCTTAACTACTGTACTCTAAAGTACACTAACACCCATAAACTACCTATGTACCCCTAAACCGAGGTCCCCCCACATCGCCGCCACTCGATTAAATTTTTTTAACCCCTAATCTGCCGACCGCCACCTACGTTATACTTATGTACCCCTAATCTGCTGCCCCTAACACCGCCGACCCCTGTATTATATTTATTAACCCCTAATCTGCCCCCCACAACGTCGCCGCCAGCTACCTACACTTATTAACCCCTAATCTGCCGTCCGCACGCCGCCGCCAGCTACATTATCCCTATGTACCCCTAATCTGCTGCCCCTAACACCGCCGACCCCTATATTTATTAACCCCTAATCTGCCCCCCACAACGTCGCCTCCACCTGCCTACACTTATTAACCCCTAATCTGCCGAGCGGACCTGAGCGCTACTATAATAAAGTTATTAACCCCTAATCCGCCTCACTAACCCTATCATAAATAGTATTAACCCCTAATCTGCCCTCCCTAACATCGCCGACACCTAACTTCAATTATTAACCCCTAATCTGCCGACCGGAGCTCACCGCTATTCTAATAAATGGATTAACCCCTAAAGCTAAGTCTAACCCTAATACTAACACCCCCCTAAGTTAAATATAATTTAAATCTAACGAAATAAATTAACTCTTCTTAAATAAATTATTCCTATTTAAAGCTAAATACTTACCTGTAAAATAAATCCTAATATAGCTACAATATAAATTATATTTATATTATAGCTATTTTAGGATTTATATTTATTTTACAGGTAACTTTGTATTTATTTTAACCAGGTACAATAGCTATTAAATAGTTAAGAACTATTTAATAGCTAAAATAGTTAAAATAATTACAAATTTACCTGTAAAATAAATCCTAACCTAAGTTACAAATAAACCTAACACTAGACTATCAATAAATTAATTAAATAAACTACCTACAATTAACCTTAAGAATTCAGCTCTTTTGCCTGTAAAAAAAAACATACAATACCCCCCCCCAACATTACAACCCACCACCCACATACCCCTTATCTAACCCAAACCCCCCTTAAATAAACCTAACACTAAGCCCCTGAAGATCTTCCTACCTTATCTTCACCCTGCCAGGTTCACCGATCCGTCCTGAAGAGCTCCTCCGATGTCCTGATCCAAGCCCAAGCGGGGGGCTGAAGAGGTCCATGATCCGGCTGAAGTCTTCATCCAAGCGGGAGCTGAAGAGGTCCATGATCCGGATGAAGTCTTCATCCAAGCGGGAGCTGAAGAGGTCCATGATCCTGATGAAGTCTTCTATCAACGGCATCTTCAATCTTCTTTCTTCCGGATCCATCTTGCAGACCTCCGACGCGGAACATCCTCTTCTCCCGACACCTACTAGCCGAATGACGGTTCCTTTAAGGGACGTCATCCAAGATGGCGTCCCTCGAATTCCAATTGGCTGATAGGATTCTATCAGCCAATCGGAATTAAGGTAGGAATATTCTGATTGGCTGATGGAATCAGCCAATCAGAATCAAGTTCAATCCGATTGGCTGATCCAATCAGCCAATCAGATTGAGCTTGCATTCTATTGGCTGATCGGAACAGCCAATAGAATGCGAGCTCAATCTGATTGGCTGATTGGATCAGCCAATCAGATTGAACTTGATTCTGATTGGCTGATTCCATCAGCCAATCAGAATATTCCTACCTTAATTCCGATTGGCTGATAGAATCCTATCAGCCAATCGGAATTCGAGGGACGCCATCTTGGATGACGTCCCTTAAAGGAACCGTCATTCGGCTAGTAGGCGTCGGGAGAAGAGGATGTTCCGCGTCGGAGGTCTGCAAGATGGATCCGGAAGAAAGAAGATTGAAGATGCCGTTGATCCTGGCAGGGTGAAGATAAGGTAGGAAGATCTTCAGGGGCTTAGTGTTAGGTTTATTTAAGGGGGGTTTGGGTTAGATTAGGGGTATGTGGGTGGTGGGTTGTAATGTTGGGGGGGGGTATTGTATGTTTTTTTTTTACAGGCAAAAGAGCTGAATTCTTTGGGGCATGCCCCGCAAAGGGCCCTGTTCAGGGCTGGTAAGGTAAAAGAGCTTTGAACTGTAGTAATTTAGAATAGGGTAGGGCATTTTTTTATTTTGGGGGGTCTTTGTTATTTTATTAGGGGGCTTAGAGTAGGTGTAATTAGTTTAAAATTGTTGTAATATTTTTCTTATGTTTGTAAATATTTTTTTATTTTTTGTAACTTAGTTATTTTTATTTTTTGTACTTATTTAATTGTATTTATTTGTAGCAATTGTATTTAATTAATTTATTGATAGTGTAGTGTTAGGTTAATTGTAGGTAGTTTATTTAATTAATTTATTGATAGTCTAGTGTTAGGTTTATTTGTAACTTAGGTTAGGATTTATTTTACAGGTAATTTTGTAATTATTTTAACTAGGTAGCTATTAAATAGTTATTAACTATTTAATAGCTATTGTACCTGGTTAAAATAAATACAAAGTTACCTGTAAAATAAATATTAATCTTAAAATAGCTATAATATAAATATAATTTATATTGTAGCTATATTAGGATTTATTTTACAGGTAAGTATTTATCTTTAAATAGGAATAATTTATTTAATAAGAGTTAATTAATTTCGTTAGATTTAAATTATATTTAACTTAGGGGGGTGTTAGTATTAGGGTTAGACTTAGCTTTAGGGGTTAATCCATTTATTAGAATAGCGGTGAGCTCCGGTCGGCAGATTAGGGGTTAATAATTGAAGTTAGGTGTCGGCGATGTTAGGGAGGGCAGATTAGGGGTTAATACTATTTATGATAGGGTTAGTGAGGCGGATTAGGGGTTAATAACTTTATTATAGTAGCGCTCAGGTCCGCTCGGCAGATTAGGGGTTAATAAGTGTAGGCAGGTGGAGGCGACGTTGTGGGGGGCAGATTAGGGGTTAATAAATATAATATAGGGGTCGGCGATGTTAGGGCAGCAGATTAGGGGTACATAGGGATAATGTAAGTAGCCGCGGTTTACGGAGCGGCAGATTAGGGGTTAATAATAATATGCAGGGGTCAGCGATAGCGGGGGCGGCAGATTAGGGGTTAATAAGTGTAAGGTTAGGGGTGTTTAGACTCGGGGTACATGTTAGAGTGTTAAGTGCAGACGTAGGAAGGGTTACTACATAGCAAACAATGGGGCTGCGTTAGGAGCTGAACGCGGCTTTTTTGCAGGTGTTAGGTTTTTTTTCAACTCAAACAGCCCCATTGTTTCCTATGGGGGAATCGTGCACGAGCACGTTTTTGAGGCTGGCCGCGTCCGTAAGCAACTCTGGTATCGAGAGTTGAAGCTGCGTTAAAAATGCTCTACGCTCCTTTTTTGGAGCCTAACGCAGCCTTTATGTGGACTCTCGATACCAGAGTTATTTTTATGCGGCTAGATTTGGAGTTTTGTCGGTAACGAGCCGAAAAACTAACGCCCGCGTTTTACTGGCCGCACCATAAAAATAACTTTATTTAAGGGGGGTTTGGGTTAGATTAGGGGTATGTGGGTAGTGGGTTGTAATGTTGGGGGGGGGTATTGTATGTTTTTTTTTACAGGGAAAAGAGCTGAATTCTTTGGGGCATGCCCCGCAAAGGGCCCTGTTCAGGGCTGGTAAGGTAAAAGAGCTTTGAACTGTAGTAATTTAGAATAGGGTAGGGCATTTTTTTATTTTGGGGGGTCTTTGTTATTTTATTAGGGGGCTTAGAGTAGGTGTAATTAGTTTAAAATTGTTGTAATATTTTTCTTATGTTTGTAAATATTTTTTTATTTTTTGTAACTTAGTTATTTTTTTTTTGTACTTTAGCTAGTTTATTTAATTGTATTTATTTGTAGCAATTGTATTTAATTAATTTATTGATAGTGTAGTGTTAGGTTAATTGTAGGTAGTTTATTTAATTAATTTATTGATAGTCTAGTGTTAGGTTTATTTGTAACTTAGGTTAGGATTTATTTTACAGGTAAATTTGTAATTATTTTAACTATTTTAGCTATTAAATAGTTCTTAGCTATTTAATAGCTATTGTACCTGGTTAAAATAAATACAAAGTTACCTGTAAAATAAATATAAATCCTAAAATAGCTATAATATAAATATAATTTATATTGTAGCTATATTAGGATTTATTTTACAGGTAAGTATTTAGCTTTAAATAGGAATAATTTATTTAAGAAGAGTTAATTAATTTCGTTAGATTTAAATTATATTTAATTTAGGGGGGTGTTAGTATTAGGGTTAGACTTAGCTTTAGGGGTTAATCCATTTATTAGAATAGCGGTGAGCTCCGGTCGGCAGATTAGGGGTTAATAATTGAAGTTAGGTGTCGGCGATGTTAGGGAGGGCAGATTAGGGGTTAATACTATTTATGATAGGGTTAGTGAGGCGGATTAGGGGTTAATAACTTTATTATAGTAGCGCTCAGGTCCGCTCGGCAGATTAGGGGTTAATAAGTGTAGGCAGGTGGAGGCGACGTTGTGGGGGGCAGATTAGGGGTTAATATAATATAGGGGTCGGCAATGTTAGGGCAGCAGATTAGGGGTACATAGGGATAATGTAAGTAGCGGCGGTTTACGGAGCGGCAGATTAGGGGTTAATAATAATATGCAGGGGTCAGCGATAGCGGGGGCAGCAGATTAGGGGTTAATAAGTGTAAGTTTAGGGGTGTTTAGACTCGGGGTACATGTTAGAGTGTTAAGTGCAGACGTAGGAAGGGTTACCGCATAGCAAACAATGGGGCTGCGTTAGGAGCTGAACGCGGCTTTTTTGCAGGTGTTAGGTTTTTTTTTCAGCTCAAACAGCCCCATTGTTTCCTATGGGGGAATCGTGCACGTGCACGTTTTTGAGGCTGGCCGCGTCCGTAAGCAACTCTGGTATCGAGAGTTGAAGCTGCATTAAAAATGCTCTACGCTCCTTTTTTGGAGCCTAACGCAGCCTTTATGTGGACTCTCGATACCAGAGTTATTTTTATGGTGCGGCCAGTAAAACGCGGGCGTTAGTTTTTCGGCTCGTTACCGACAAAACTCCAAATCTAGCCGCATAAAAATAACTCTGGTATCGAGAGTCCACATAAAGGCTTAGGCTCCAAAAAAGGAGCGTAGAGCATTTTTAACGCAGCTTCAACTCTCGATACCAGAGTTGCTTACGGACGCAGCCAGCCTCAAAAACGTGCTCGTGCATGATTCCCCCATAGGAAACAATGGGGCTGTTTGAGTTGAAAAAAAACCTAACACCTGCAAAAAAGCCGCGTTCAGCTCCTAACACAGCCCCATTGTTTGCTATGTGGTAACCCTCTTAACACTCTAACATGTACCCCGAGTCTAAACACCCCTAACCTTACACTTATTAACCCCTAATCTGCCGCCCCCGCTATCGCTGACCCCTGCATATTATTATTAACCCCTAATCTGCCGCTCCGTAAACCGCCGCTACTTACATTATCCCTATGTACCCCTAATCTGCTGCCCTAACATCGCCGACCCCTATATTATATTTATTAACCCCTAATCTGCCCCCCACAACGTCGCCTCCACCTGCCTACACTTATTAACCCCTAATCTGCCGAGCGGACCTGAGCGCTACTATAATAAAGTTATTAACCCCTAATCCGCCTCACTAACCCTATCATAAATAGTATTAACCCCTAATCTGCCCTCCCTAACATCGCCGACACCTAACTTCAATTATTAACCCCTAATCTGCCGACCGGAGCTCACCGCTATTCTAATAAATGGATTAACCCCTAAAGCTAAGTCTAACCCTAATACTAACACCCCCCTAAATTAAATATAATTTAAATCTAACGAAATTAATTAACTCTTATTAAATAAATTATTCCTATTTAAAGATAAATACTTACCTGTAAAATAAATCCTAATATAGCTACAATATAAATTATATTTATATTATAGCTATTTTAGGATTAATATTTATTTTACAGGTAACTTTGTATTTATTTTAACCAGGTACAATAGCTATTAAATAGTTAATAACTATTTAATAGCTACCTAGTTAAAATAATTACAAAATTACCTGTAAAATAAATCCTAACCTAAGTTACAAAAAACCTAACACTAGACTATCAATAAATTAATTAAATAAACTACCTACAATTAACCTAACACTACACTATCAATAAATTAATTAAATACAATTGCTACAAATAAATACAATTAAATAAACTAGCTAAAGTACAAAAAATAAAAATAACTAAGTTACAAAAAATAAAAAAATATTTACAAACATAAGAAAAATATTACAACAATTTTAAACTAATTACACCTACTCTAAGCCCCCTAATAAAATAACAAAGACCCCCCAAAATCAGATTGAGCTCGCATTCTATTGGCTGTTCCGATCAGCCAATAGAATGCAAGCTCAATCTGATTGGCTGATTGGATCAGCCAATCGGATTGAACTTGATTCTGATTGGCTGATTCCATCAGCCAATCAGAATATTCCTACCTTAATTCCGATTGGCTGATAGAATCCTATCAGCCAATCGGAATTCGAGGGTCGCCATCTTGGATGACGTACTCTAAGCCCCCTAATAAAATAACAAAGACCCCCCAAAATCAGATTGAGCTCGCATTCTATTGGCTGTTCCGATCAGCCAATAGAATGCAAGCTCAATCTGATTGGCTGATTGGATCAGCCAATCGGATTGAACTTGATTCTGATTGGCTGATTCCATCAGCCAATCAGAATATTCCTACCTTAATTCCGATTGGCTGATAGAATCCTATCAGCCAATCGGAATTCGAGGGTCGCCATCTTGGATGACGTCCCTTAAAGGAACCGTCATTCGGCTAGTAGGCGTCGGGAGAAGAGGATGTTCCGCGTCGGAGGTCTGCAAGATGGATCCGGAAGAAAGAAGATTGAAGATGCCGTTGATAGAAGACTTCATCCGGATCATGGACCTCTTCAGCTCCCGCTTGGATGAAGACTTCATCCGGATCATGGACCTCTTCAGCTCCCGCTTGGATGAAGACTTCAGCCGGATCATGGACCTCTTCAGCCCCCCGCTTGGGCTTGGATCAGGACATCGGAGAAGCTCTTCAGGACGGATCGGTGAACCTGGCAGGGTGAAGATAAGGTAGGAAGATCTTCAGGGGCTTAGTGTTAGGTTTATTTAAGGGGGGTTTGGGTTAGATTAGGGGTATGTGGGTGGTGGGTTGTAATGTTGGGGGGGGGTATTGTATGTTTTTTTTTACAGGCAAAAGAGCTGAATTCTTTGGGGCATGCCCCGCAAAGGGCCCTGTTCAGGGCTGGTAAGGTAAAAGAGCTTTGAACTGTAGTAATTTAGAATAGGGTAGGGCATTTTTTTATTTTGGGGGGTCTTTGCTATTTTATTAGGGGGCTTAGAGTAGGTGTAATTAGTTTAAAATTGTTGTAATATTTTTCTTATGTTTGTAAATATTTTTTTATTTTTTGTAACTTAGTTCTTTTTTATTTTTTGTACTTTAGCAAGTTTATTTAATTGTAGTTATTTGTAGGAATTGTATTTAATTAATTTATTGATAGTGTAGTGTTAGGTTAATTGTAGGTAATTGTAGGTAGTTTATTTAATTAATTTATTGATAGTATAGTGTTAGTTTTAATTGTAACTTAGGTTAGGATTTCTTTTACAGGTAAATTTGTAATTATTTTAACTATTTTAGCTATTAAATAGTTCTTAACTATTTAATAGCTATTGTACCTGGTTAAAATAAATACAAAGTTACCTGTAAAATAAATATAAATCCTAAAATAGCTATAATATAAATATAATTTATATTGTAGCTATATTAGGATTTATTTTACAGGTAAGTATTTATCTTTAAATAGGAATAATTTATTTAATAAGAGTTAATTTATTTTGTTAGATTTAAATTATATTTAATTTAGGGGGGTGTTAGTATTAGGGTTAGACTTAGCTTTAGGGGTTAATCCATTTATTAGAATAGCGGTGAGCTCCGGTCGGCAGATTAGGGGTTAATAATTGAAGTTAGGTGTCGGCGATGTTAGGGAGGACAGATTAGGGGTTAATACTATTTATTATAGGGTTAGTGAGGCGGATTAGGGGTTAATAACTTTATTATAGTAGCGCTCAGGTCCGCTCGGCAGATTAGGGGTTAATAAGTGTAGGCAGGTGGAGGCGACGTTGTGTGGGGCAGATTAGGGGTTAATAAATATAATATAGGGGTCGGCGGTGTTAGGGGCAGCAGATTAGGGGTACATAGCTATAATGTAGCTGGCGGCGGCGTGCGGACGGCAGATTAGGGGTTAATAAGTGTAGGTAGCTGGCGGAGACGTTGTGGGGGGCAGATTAGGGGTTAATAAATATAATATAGGGGTCGGCGGTGTTAGGGGCAGCAGATTAGGGGTACATAAGGATAACGTAGGTGGCGGTCGGCAGATTAGGGGTTAAAAAAATTTAATAGAGTGGCGGCGATGTGGGGGGACCTCGGTTTAGGGGTACATAGGTAGTTTATGGGTGTTAGTGTACTTTAGAGTACAGTAGTTAAGAGCTTTAGAAACCGGCGTTAGCCCAGAAAGCTCTTAACTACTGACTTTTTTTCTGCGGCTGGAGTTTTGTCGTTAGATGTCTAACGCTCACTTCAGAAACGACTCTAAATACCGGAGTTAGGAAGATCCCATTGAAAAGATAGGATACGCAATTGACGTAAGGGGATCTGCGGTATGGAAAAGTCGCGGGTGAAAAGTGAGCGTTAGACCCTATTTTGAGTGACTCTAAATACCGGCGGTAGCCTAAAACCAGCATTAGGAGCCTCTAACGCTGGTTTTCACGGCTACCGCCAAACTCCAAATCTAGGTCTAAGTGCCCAAAAAATCTGTTACATTATTGATCAATTGCAACCAGTTATAAAAGTGTCCTAGGCACTGTAACATCTGAGTAGAACATATCTCATCTAATTATTGCTACAAATTGTTTGCATTAATATGCCATTGCATTTTACAATACAGATGTCCACTATAGGTTTACTACTGAAATGCCAATGCTAGTTCAATTGAAATTATACTAAGAATAATTTCGGAGCGTTTAAACCACAGATAAATGTCTTAAGTATTGAGGCTAAATAAATGCCCTTGAAATCTATTACATTATTAATAAATTGCTGCCAGTTATATAAGTATCAAATGCCCTGTGAAATCTGAGTTAAGTTAACGTATCTGCTGAATGTTACTATAGTTAGGACTCTAGATGCATGTCATAATTAAGTTAACTACTGTGTATACAGTGCATACAATTCTCTAATAGCCACAGTGTTCGAATAACCCGTGTGATTCTGCCAGCAAGTATGAACTCCCATTAGCTCCCTCTCCTCCCTTGACATGTTTCGCCGGGTTTCCGGCTTTATCAAAAGGCGAGGAGCCGCAGACACTGCGGCTTTTTATTACTCATACTCCGCCTCCTTCATTGGCATACGACCAATCAGAGCCCTCCAAAATCGGGCTGTTTTGAGAACAACAGAAATGTGGAATACACATATGCGTATACCCTTGCAATGAATATCAGAGTGTGCCACTGTTAAATGCTAAATATTTAAACGAACATATCGGTGAGCTGCTGATGTTATAAATCTTAAATTGTTTTACCGGTTAATACCATGATAATATGTTTGTTTAAATATTTAGCATTTAACAGTGACCCAGCGAAACATGTCAAGGGAGGAAAGGGAGCTAATGGGAGCTCTATTTATATTTTAAGTTCATACTTGCTGGCAGAATCACACGGGTTATTCGAACACTGTGGAATTTCTGCCAGCATTTTAGTTTTAATATACCCAGTTTTTAAACACGTTCTAATAAAAATTTATATTTTAACCTGTGTGACTTTTTTCCAAACTCCAATTTATCTAAGGGTCTTTTTTTGAGTGCTTATATTGTACATTTTCTTTGTTTAGTTTCTTCAACAGATTTGTAATGTAGTGTTTCTGATACTTAGCACCTATACCACATATTATAAACTATAATTCAGGGCCAATTGACCTTATCTGAACGGTAATAGACCCCCGTTTTTTATTTTTCAGTAAGTGGTGCCATCATCCCTACTTAAATTCCAAAAGCACAATCCCAGCCTCGACTGGCGTAGGTCCGAAATTTTGTCATGGTCCGCGCAATGTATATCCACTTGTTTTCGGAAACCAGTCAAAGTCTTGTGCACTTCTTCGGTATCTCAATTGCCAGAGGAGTTCTGAGAGTTCCTAGACGTATTTGACTAGGTACGTGCCAGTACGTTGCCTCCTCACCGGTCTTACGATTGTGTCATAGACCTGCAACCCGGAGCCATTCCTCCTCGGGCCGGGTTTACCCTCTGTCTGTTGCGGAGGATTGTGCAATGGAGGAGTATGTTGCCGATGCTCTGTCGCGGGGATCATCCTCAAATCCTGCTCTCCTGCAGGGGCTGGCTTCTTCTTCGTGAAGAAAAAGGGTGGCGAGTTAAGACTATGCGTCGATAATAGGGGGCTTAATCATCTTACCATTAAGAATGCTTATTCTATTCCGCTCATTACGGAACTCTTTGACCGCCTCAAGGGAGCTACTGTCATTTCTAAACTTGATTTGAGAGGAGCATACAATCTCGTTAGGATTAAGGAGGGCCACAAATGGAAAACAGCATTTAACACCAGGAGCGGGCATTATGAGTATCTTGTAATGCCCTATGTCCTATGTAATGCTCCAGCTGTTTTCCAGGAATTTATTAATGATGTCCTACGAGATATGTTGCAACAGTGTGTTGTGGTGTACTTAGATGACATCCTCATACACTCACCCACTCTTGAGGCTCATCATTCTGATGTTACACGGGTACTTCAGAGATTACGTGAGAACGGCCTGTTTTGTAAACTCAAGAAATGTGAGTTCCATCACACTCAAGTAACCTTCCTAGGTTATGTAATCTCCATTGCAGTTTTCTCCATGGATCCTGACAAGTTGTCTGCAGTCCTGCAGTGGCCTTGCCTAGTTGGTCTTCGCTCTATTCAACATTTTTTGGGCTTTGCCAATTACTATAGGAAGTTTATTAAAATCTTTTCTTCCTTTGTCAAACCTATCACTGACACGAGCCGTAAGGAGAATGATCCACTCCATTGGTCACCTACTGCCAATAAGGCTTTTGAGAGTCTTAAGACTGCCTTTGCTGCCGCTCTAGTTCTGGCTCATCCTAACCCTGTCCTACCTTTCATTCTTGAGGTCGATGCATCTGAGACTGGAGTAGGTGCCCTGTTGTCTCAACGTCCTACACCTGACGGTTCTTTGCATCTGTGCGGTTTCTTCTCTAAGAAATTGTCTCCGGCGGAGTGCAATTATGAAATTGGTGACAGGGAATTACTGGCCATAATTTTGGAACTCAAGGAATGGATGCACCCTCTCGAAGGTACTAGCGTACCAGTGCTCATTCTTACTGACCACAAGAATTTGACTTATCTATCTGAAGCAAAACGTTTGTTGCCCCGACAGGCCAGATGGGCGCTATTTTTGTCTCGGTTTAATTATGTGGTCTCCTACCTGCCTGGTAGTAAGAATGTTAGGGCTGATGCCATCTCTCGACAATTTTCGCCTCTGTCCAAGGAGGAGTCTGTACCTATTCCAGTTATACCTCCTGACCATATTTTGGCTACCATACATACTAATTTGACTTCTCCCTTGGGGGAGGAGATCCTGGCTGCACAAACCAATGCACCTCCTGAGAAATCTAGTGGTAAGTGCTTTGTTCCTGAGAATCTTCTAACTAAACTATTGCACACTTACCACTATCCTAAAGCCACATTGTCAAGCTCCCTATTTCCAATGGCAATACTGTTATCCTAATGGTGGTTAGCCGTTTTTCTAAAATGTCACATTGCATTCCCTTGAAGAAGCTGCCTACCGCTCAGGAACTTGCTTCAATTTTTGCCCGGGAGGTCTTCCGTTTACATGGGTTACCCAAGGAGATAGTCTCGGACTAGCCAGTTTGTCTCCAGATTTTGGCGTTCCTTTTGTGCTCAAATGGGGATCCAGCTTTCATTCTTCTCTGCATATCACTCTCAATCCAATGGGGCTGCGGAACGGTCTAATCAAGCTCTGGAACAGTTCCTCCGTTGCTATGTCTCAGATCACCACAATAATTGGTCTGAACTGTTACCTTGGGCAGAGTTCACTCGTAATAGTGCTATTAATGCTTCCTCCCAGTTATCCCCGTTCATGGCGAATTATGGGTTCCAACCATCCTTGTTGCCCGATTCATTCATGTCTCAGGGTATTCCGGCTTTGGAGGAGCATCTTGGGCAACTCCGTTCCACATGGTTGCAGATTCAGGATTGCCTTTATTGTTCTATGCAGCGCCAAAAGTTCCAGGCTGATCGTAGGCGTCTGCCCGCACCTTCCTACCAGGTTGGTGAGAGGGTTTGGCTGTCCTCCCGCAACTTGAACCTTCGGGTGCCTTCCAATAAACTGGCTCCCCGTAATGTTGGTCCTTTCAGAATACTCCGACGGGTCAATCCTGTGTTCAATGCTCTTGACCTTCCTCCTGCAATGCGCATCTCCAATGTTTTTCATGTCTCCCTTTTGAAACCATTGGTTTGTAATTGGTTTACCACTGTGTTGCCTCGTCCTATCTCTGTTGACAACCATGAAGAATATGAAGTCAGCAGCATTGACTTTTGTATGTCCAGGGGCTGCGTACAGTATTTGGTTCACTGGAGGGACTACGGTACGGAGGAGCGTTCATGGGTTCCCTCTTCTGATGTTCATGCTCTCGCCCTCCTCCGTGCCTTCCATGCCCGTTTTCCCAATAAGCCTTTTGTCCTCCCGCGGGGGAGGGGTCATTGAGGGGAGGGTACTGACTCGGCTCGTCTGACTACCAGCTCTGGCTTTGACTCCTGGCTTATTATTTGACTAGTGGATTTTTATTATTTCTTTGTTATTAATAAAGGTGTGATTATTTTTGCACTTCTCATCTCAGTCTGATTCCTGGCACCCTGACAGTATTATACTCAAGGGAAATAAAGTATCCATTCAGCTTGAAGCTTAGGATTTAAAGGAACATGAACATACTATGTTAGTGTGGCAGAGACTGTTCTAACTGATAATACCATATTGATACCATATACATGGAAAAGCTTTATTTACAAAACGAGTTAATAAAACACTGCAGACTTGCTTATTAGGAAGAAAAGGGAATGTTTATATACAGACACTATCCTATTCCCAGTTATTTTTCACATCATACCGAGAGAAGCCTGATGGAACTCTGGTAACCAATGTGAAGATCTAAAATGCCTCTCATTTTGTCAAAATACGATCTACGGTAGATCACGACCTCTTTGGAGTCTCTGGGCTTTCTCAATGGCACACCACGAAAAAGTATTTAGATTGCCATTGTGAAAAATGCTGAAATGTTGCACCAAGGGGGTGGATAATCTATTTGTTTCAAAAAAATGAAAAAAGTTCTCTGATCCTGGTATTGACGTCACGTGAGTCCAACATATTGGATCCTGCATTGGGTACATTCTATAAAAAACACAACATACTTGGAAGTACAGTTCAAACAAGCACCGATGTTATATACTCTGTTTGTAGTCATACTTAAAAAGTTTATTATAACTTTAGCAAAGTCACATGGTTTGCATGTAGGATGCCCACATCTAAACGTCCCTAGGTGTTTAAGCCAGGAGCTACTAGACTCTCTGCGAGATTTTAGTAAAGTGGGAGACAAAATTGAACCCAACATAGGACTTTTTCTGTAGGAGCATATAAAACCCATTTTCACCATATTCACAAGCTTGTCATCTGCAGCTAGGATAGAAAAGTGTTTGCGAACTATCTTGCAGATTTCTGGATATTGGGTACTGTGTCCGGTCACAAACGTTACTCCCCCAAACCCATGTTTGTGGGATTTATTAGGTTCTAAAAGAGATTCCCTGGACTTGGATAGTACATGCTTCTCCTGCTGTAACATTGTATCCTTTAAGATTATCTTCATTTGATTGGTTCTCACTCATATAGGCATTGCTGTTTTTAACCAATTACCTTGTTTTGTACACTTTTTAAATCTGGTTGTGTAATAGCACAGCAGGCTATGACTACGGCTTTTTAGCCAAAACGCGTAAGCCGTCCTGTGCTGCGCTATGTGTGTTGTGTTACCCTTTTTTAAATGTTTGCTACAAATTTGGACTTTATACGTAAGATGATATCCACCTTCTTTTCTTTTATATTTCAATAACATTCATTGAAGTTAGTAGAAACTGACACCTATATAGAAAATTTCAATTATGCAGAATAAGCTGTGGTAAAGCTATGAAAGCAAGATGCAGCACAAAAAGAATCAACCTTCCAGTGGGGGGTATGAGAGCGATCCAAGTATGTGTGGTCCTTTAGCATCTTTGAATGCAATGATCTATTATAAGCACTTTTCTTGAGTACATTGTCTCTTTAGGAGCAGGCAAGGATGTATGTCAGGCTGTTACAGAAATCTGTATGTAACACTCTGTAAACTGTGGGTCATCTAGGATTTTAATCCTGCTCTAGATACATTCTTGATAATATTTAGATTGTTGAGTTGACTTTGGGTTAATTAAAAGACCTGTGAGATGTAAGTGCCCACTTTTGGAAAGTTTTTAAATCCAAGACCATTACATTGTGAAAATCCATCAAATAAATACGACCCAGAGTACAATTGGTCCATACCAACGGTGAAAAAGATTTAAAAGAGAATGTTAGAGCACCTGACATTTTTTTAGTGCACTCTATACTTTCAATAAATAGTATGACAGTGCTAAACATCTCTAAAATTAGTGCTACAACACATAAGAGGGAGACAAATGTTAAAGGGCCATAATACCCAAATGTTTAAACACTTGAAAGTGATGCAGCATAGCTGTAAAAAGCTGTTTAGAAAATATCACTTGAACATCTCTATGTAAAAAAGAAAGATATTTTACCTCAAAAGTTCCTCAGTAGCCACCTCCCATTGTAAAGGATTTCTAAGCAGCATTTTAGTGTGTTTGTCCTGGGACATCTGAAGGGACTAGCATCGTGCACGCTCATATTATTTCACCAATCAGGTAAAGGAAGCTTACTATGAAATCTCATGAGAGTTAAGTCAAATCTCATGAGATCACAGTAAGAGTTCATGACCTCAGCACTGCTGATGCTGATTGGCTGCTGTTCATTTCTTCATTTTTTTAAATTTGTTTACCTGCAGCTGGGAGCAGCTGAGTATAACTTTTTACTCAGAACTTACTCTGCTGAGCTGAGGAAATTGTGAGGTAAAATATCTTCCTTTTTTACATAGAGATGCTCAGGTGATATTTTCCTGTCAGCTTTTTACAGTTATACTGCATCAGTTTCAAGTGATTTAGCATATGAGTATTATGTCCCTTTAACTAAATAAAGCTATTAACCCCTAAATCGCCGTCCCCCCACATCACTAACACTACCTAAACATATTAACCCCTAAACCGCCGCCCCCCACATCGCCGACACTAACTAAATCACAAAATAAAGTTATGAACCACTAAACCACAGTTCCCCGACATCCCGGACACAAACGAAACCTATTAACCCCTAAACCGCACCCCCCAGATCCTCAACACTACCTAAACCTATTAACCCCTAAACCGTCATTCCCAAACATTGCCAACACTAACTAAACCTAGTAACCCCTAAACCGCAATTCCCCGACATCGCCGACACTAAATAAACCTATTAACCCCTAAACCACACCCCCCCACACACATTGCCAACACTAACTAAACCTATAAATTAACCCCTAAACCTCTGGCCCCCACATCACAACAACCTAAATTAAACTATATTAACCCCTAAACCTAACCCTAACACCCCCTAACTTTAACATAATTTAAATAGACCTAAATTAAAGTTAAAATTATTAACTAAATAAAAACTAAATACCTGTGAAATAAAACCTAAGCTAGCTACAATATAACTAATATTTATATTGTAGCTATCTTAGGTTTTATTTTTATTTGATAGGTAAGTTTGTATTTATTTTAACTAGGTAGACTAGTTAGTAAATAGTTATTAACTATTTACTAACTACCTAGTTAAAATAAATACAAACTTACCTGTGAAATAAAAGTAAAACCTAAGCTGCCTTACACTAAAACCTAACATTACAAAAATTTAAAAAACTACCATTGCAAAAATTATCCAAAACATAAAAAATCATTCCTATTCTAACACCCCAAAATAAATAAAACCCTAATCTATAATAAACTACTAAGGGCACTTAAAAGGGCCTTTTGTAGGGCATTGCCCTAAAGAAATCAGCTCTTTTCCTACAAAAGAAAAACAAACACCCCCTAACAGTATACAAACCCCCACCCCCCAAACCCACAAAATAAAAATAAAGTAAAACCTAATCTACCCAAAACGAGAAAAAAACACAACCCACAAAATAACGAACAAATTATTCAAAATAATATTCTAATACCCATTTAAAAAAAAAAAAACACCCCAAAATAAAAGAAACCTAATCTATAATAAACTACCAATAGCCCTTTAAAGGACCTTTTGTAGGGCATTGCCCTAAAGAAATCAGCTCTTTTTCTAAACAAAAATACAAAGACCCCCCCCACCCCTAAAATAAAAAAACTATCTAAAAAAACCTAATCTACCCATTGCCCTGAAAAGGGCATTTGTATGGGCATTGCCCTTAAAAGGGCATTCAGCTCTTTTACTGCCTTAAAATTGCATTCAGCTGTTTTAAGAGTGCCCATTACCCTAATCTAAAAAAAAAAAACACCTCAAAAAACCTTAAAAAAACACTAGCCCCATAGTATACACTTCTTGCTGCTGTTTGTGACCCTTTTATGTTTGTTTGAACTTAAATAAAGATTTGCCTTTTAAAAAAAAACAAAAAAAAACCAAAAAAAAACCACTAGCCCCTCTTTAGGTACTCACAGTTGCTGAAGTCCCGCTTAAACGATCTTCATCCCGGCGGCTCCATCTTCATCTATCGCGGGACCGGCATCTTCTTCATCCCTGCGGAGGTGGAGCATTCGATGCGCGGAGGTCCATCTTCATCCATTGAGGGACCGGCATCTTCTTCATACCTGCGGAAGCAGAGGTCCATCGATCCGACGTGGAGGTCCTCTTCATGCAATCAATATATGGCTACGAAGGAGCGCTAAAAAAAACACCAATGTGGTTCCTAGCTAAAGGTGGAGTCAGCGGGAAACCCAGAATAATCAAATGACGAGTAAGAAATGGGTGATGAAAATAAAAACAGTATATTTTTTCTTAATCCTAACATACATACTAAACATATAATTTACGCATATATCCTAAAAACTGTAAGAGTCCCACATATGGGAGATAAAAATATATTAAAATATAAAAGTATATATATATATATATATATATATATATAATGTTGTATCAACTGAGAATTGATACAATGCCCTGTGGACAGCGGCTATTGGACAATTCTGGTCATGCTATGTGCAATGCCTGGAGGTATCCTCAAAGACAGCTGAGTAGCATAAAAATACACCAATCAAGGTTACAAATATTAATATACCAATCAAGGCTTACAAAAATAATTATAAGTGAATGTAAGAAGCAAAAATGTTATAAGTGAATTGCAATCGGCTGCCGCACACTGAGGATTGAAATGCAAGGTACCCCCTTTTATACTGGGGGTACCTTTGCATTTCTATTGGATGAAAAAATGTAATCAGCCAATAGGAATGATAGCTGCTTAAATCCTATTGGCTGTTCAAATCAGCCAATAGGCTTTAAGCAACTCTCATTCCTATTTGTTGTTCGAATCAGCCAATAGGAATGAGAGCTGCTTAAATCCTACAAAATAGGATTTAAGCAGCTCTTATTCCTATTGGCGGATTCAAATTTTTTTAGCAAATAGGAATGCAATGGTACCCCCAGTATAAAAGGGGTACCTTGCATTTCAATCCTCAGTGTGCGGCAGATGATCGCATGAAGAGGACCTCCCTTCGGATCGATAGAACTCCGCCTCCGCGCATCGCCGCTCCGCCTCCGCAGGGATGCAGAAGATGCCGGTCCCGTGATGGATGAAGATGGAGCCGCCTGGATGAAGATGGAGCCGCCTGGATGAAGATGTTATTTTTTGTAATAGCAGATTTTTTTAATTTTTTTTTTAATTTTAGTGTTTTTCATTTTTTGTAATGGTAGTTTTATTTTATTTTGTAATGGTAGGTTTTTTTTATTTTGTAATGTTAGGTTTTAGTGTAAGACAGCTTAGGTTTTACTTTCATTTCACAGGTTTGTATTTATTTTAACTAGGTAGTTAGTAACTAGTTAATAACTATTAACTAAACAGTCTACCTAGTTAAAATAAATACAAACTTACCTGTCAAATAAAAATAAAACCTAAGTTAGCTACAATATAACTATTAGTTATATTGTAGCTAGCTTAGGTTTTATTTCACTGGTAAGTTACTTTCGGTTAGATTATGAGTCTTGCGTTATGAGTAAAAAAGCAGCGTTAAGCCTCATAACGCTGCTTTTTTTACTACCGCTGCTATTACGAGTCTTGCAGATTTAATAGATACATTGTAGCTAGCTTAGGTTTTATTTTTATTTTACAGGCAAGTTTGTATTTATTTTAACTAGGTAGAATAGTTACTAAATAGTTATTAACTATTTAATAACTACCTAGCTAAAATAAATACAAATGTACCTGTAAAATAAAACCTAACCTGTCTTACACTAACACCTAACCTAACCCTACAATTAAATAAATTCCCTAAATTAAATACAATTAACTAAATTCAAAACAATTAACTAAATTACAAAAAAACAAACACTAAATTACAGAAAATAAACAAATTACAAGATCTTTAAACTAATTACACCTTATCTAATAGCCCAATAAAAAAAAAAGCCCACCAAATTAAAAAAAAAAACCCTAGGCTAAACTAAACTACCAATAGCCCTTAAAATGGCCTTTTGCCCCAAAGAAATCAGCTATTTTACCTGTAAAAAAAATACAAATAACCCCCAACAGTAAAACCCACCACCCACACAACCAACCCCCCAAATAAAACCCTAACTAAAAAAAACTAAGCTCCCCATTGCCCTGAAAAGGGCATTTGGATGGGCATTGCCCTTAAAAGGGCATTTAGCTCTATTGCGGCCCAAAGCCCTAACCTAAAAATAAAACCCACCCAATACACCCTTAAAAAATCCTAAAACTAACCCCCGAAGATCCACTTACCGGGAGAAGTCTTCATCCAAGCGGCAAGATGTCCTCAAAGAAGCCGGCAGAAGTGGTCCTCCAGACGGGCAGAAGTGGTCCTCCAGACGGGCAGAAGTCTTAACCCAGACGGCATCTTCTATCTTCATCCTTCCGATGCGGAGCGGCTCCATCTTCAAGTCATCCGGCGCGGGGCATCCTCTTCCAACGATGACTACCCGATGAATGAAGGTACCTTTAAGTGTCGTCATCCAAGATGGAGTCCCTTAGATTCCGATTGGCTGATAGAATTCTATCAGCCAATCGGAATTAAGGTTGAAAAAATCCTATTGGCTGATTCAATCAGCCAATAGGATTGAGCTCGCATTCTATTGGCTGATTGGATTACTTTAATTTAGGTCTATTTTTAATTATGTTAAAGTTAGGGGGGGGTTAGGGTTATGGTTAGGATTAAAGTTAGGGGGTGTTAGGTTTAGGGGTTAAAATAGTTTAATTTAGGTTTTTGCAATGTGGGGGCCAGTTTAGGGGTTAATAGGTTTAGTTTGTGTTGGCAATGTGGGGGGGTGCGGTTTAGGGGTTAATAGGTTTAGATAGTGTTGGCGATGTAGGGGAGGGTGCGGTTTTGGGGTTAATAGCTTTATTTAGTGCGCCGATGTTTGGGAACGGCGTTTTAGGGGTTAATATGTTTCGTTTGTGTCGGCTATGTTTCAGAACGGCGGCTTAGGGGTTAATATGTTTCGTTCGTGTTGGAGATGTTTCAGGACGGTAGTTTAGGGGTTAATAGGTTTAGTTAGTGCCAGGGAACAGTGGTTTAGGGTTAATAGCTTTATTATAGACTAAAGGCTGTGACACACTACAAGCAATGCGGCGTGACGCGAAGCAGCTGCTTTGTACCGCACCGCGTCGCATCGCTTCTGAAGTTCCAATATTTCATCTCTGAGCGCTCAGTTACGCGACCTGATGTAGCAGAGTACTCAGAGATGAAAAGTCAGGACACACTGAGTGCGCACAACCGCATCTACACGCTGCGTGCTGCTCTGCTTGCAGTGTGTCACAGCTTTTAGAGTTAGTGTCGGGGAACTGCGGTTTAGGAACAATGAAAAATTCCGAATATGAATAATGGATCCGAAAATTCGGAAACTAATTTATTAATTTTCAGAATTTTACAGAATTTTTCGGGTTGTGTCGATTCGGAAATTCGGATGCATCCGAATCGGCCAAAATGCGTCCGAATCGAAACGCACATGTCTAGTATCTTTGAGAAAAGCAAAGGGACACATATATTTACAATGCTTGATATATTTTCAGCACCCTCTAATAATTAAACTGCTAGTGTAGAATATGTCAATCATATTATTTAATTAAAACACAGAAGGCAGAGTGAAATACAAATGTAACGTATAAGTAATAATAAGTTACATTTGTATTTCACTCACCCTTTCTGTTCTCATAGCAGATGCTCTTATCTAAAAAGAGGGTGTGTAACATTATAAAAGACAGATAGTGCTAGGCTAATATGAGAATATATATATATATATATATATATATATATACACACACATACATAAATCCATATTGTTTAGCACACCTTAGCAAAATTATTTTTATTTTATTACTTCTTAGGGGTGCAGCCAACAAAACCAAATATTTACACAAAATAGAATATTGACGCACATTCACTTCTATATTATAAAAAATCACCTATACACATATATTAAAATTGGGATCTTAGTTGGCTTAAGCCAGTCACCAACTTACAAGGTGTCCCAATGTTAGACTGGTCCTTTTCTGGGCTGAAACATTCCTGCTTTAACTATGCATTTAAGAATGAGCCTCTCTGGCGCTATATATATGGATACTGTATATATGTGTTCTAAAATGCAGAGATTACACTCCCACCTGACACCTCCCACCCCCTGATCCCTCCCAAACAGTTATCTTACCTCCCTCACCCACCACTGGTCACCACCATCTTAGGTACTGGCAGACAGACTGCCAGTATGCAGTTTAGTTTTTTTTTAAAATTATTATTATTATTATTTTTCCTGCAGTGTAGTGATCCTCCGCAACCCTCCCACCTCCATGATCCCCACAAATAACTCCCTAACCCTCCCCTTTACATTACTTGCGGCCATCTTTAGTACTGACAGCTGTCTGCCAGTACCTATAAAATACACACACATATATATATATATAATTATTTTTTTAAACCTTTTTTCTGTAGTGGGGCATGCAGAAATAGTGCAATCTCGCTATTTTTAGTGAGATTGTGGCAGAGAGAAGCCCAGGACTGCAGCAACGTACAGGGTACATTGCTGGTCCTTAAGGGCATAACGACCAACGTTGTACAGGGTACGACGTTGGTCATTAAGGGGTTAAGCATTATCATTGTCTGTGCCTGGGGTCTACACAATAGAGCTAATTATCTTGAGCTGTTGAAACTCTAACGCAGTGATTTTCAACTTTTTTTTGCCGTGGCACACTTTTTTACATTGAAAAAATCCTACGGCACACCACCATCCCAAAATTTTACAAAATCACACATTGTAGCCTAATACAGCATATATATATATATATATATATATATATATATATACACATATACATACACACACACACACTGTGCTGTCATGCCATGCCTTCTACAAACTATACATGGCATATTGACATTCATTCACAAACAATCATAATGATGGTCTGTGAATGAATGTCAATATGTCATGGTTGTAAATGATGCCTGATGATCCTGTCACATACCTCCCAATATTTCAAAATTTGAAAGAGGGACACCCCCACACTGGGAAAATCCCCCCCGTGCACCGGGAAAAGTGTTATCTGTGGAGCACAAGATTATATGTGGAGCACCTCCCTCTTCCTCTCCAGTGAGTCTCCAGTCCTCCAGTCATGTTCCTTGTGCTGAGAAGGAACGTGAGTGACGTGACCTGGCTGGAACTGTTCTGGAGGAGGAGCAAAGCTGCGCCAGCATGCATGGGGGATTGAAGTGTCGCGTGGTGCTGAGTGTAGAGCCGGCACTAGGCACATGTTGTGGTGGGTGGGGGTTCCTTCCTAGTGTGAACACGGGTCAGGGAGGCGAGCTGTTGCTGCGGAGTTACCCTCAGTCATCATCTCACTCAAAATAAAAAAATGGCCCAGAATAAAAAACAAGCAAAATTTAAAAAATATGTCACACTGTTGTCAGTCTGCCGTGGCACACCTGAGGATCTCTCACGGCACACTGGTTGAAAAACACTGCTCTAACGAATGTGAGTATTCTGGGTCTGCCTTCCATCTAGGGAGTGAAGATTTACACAGTATTATGCTATGATGTGTTTCTTTTTCTTCCTTTTGAGGAACATCGTTTGAACTGTTTGTATTTGTGGGACTGTTTTCATTAAAGACTCTTTTCACTTTGGATATATTCCTGCATATTGGTCTGTATTATTATCCTTACACACTTTCACAAGAAGAATTCAAGCTTTGAAAAGAGCTTGAATGCTGCTGCTGCCAGCCATATTCAGCATTCATTGTACAATGAAAAAAATGGATACACATGTCTAATAATTTTTATATATATACACACACACACACACACACACAGGGCTCAAAATTTCCACTAGCCCACAGTGAGTGAAAAATGTAACGGTGACGAGTGAAAGTTGGGCTACCTGCTACAAATATTATCTAAAGGCATATTATATATCCATGAAAGGGCAAGGATATGATATTCGTCTAAGGCTATAGGGACCCTATTAGTGCTTATATATATGTTACTTCTAAAAGGGTAAACATGGGAAGAGAGAGAGATATTGGAGAGGAAAACTGAAAATTGAGAAAATTATAGCGTTAATGATAGCGAGAAAGAGTGAAGAGATATGAGAGAGAAAGAGTGTAAAGAGAAGATATGGCCTGACAGAGAAGCAAGAGGGTAAAAAGAGAGATTGGAGAGAGGAGGGAGTGGAGAAAGATAGATGTGAGATGATAATTATAAAACAATTTTTCTTGGTCTGCTATTACCTCACATTAATGTCAACACTATCTGCTTTCTCTCAGTTCAACAACTTCCTTTTTATGTCCAGCTGTTGTCTTCCCCAGAACCCTAGTTGATGTTGCTAACTGCTATGCACTTATTTTTGTTAATGTATTACTGTTTGTAGCATTATTTAATTTATGGTATAAAACAAAAATAATATTAAAAAAATAAATACACAAAAAGGTGTTTCCCATTGGCTTAACATATGCAAAGAGGTGTTGGATTAGTGGGTGAGGTGTGGGCAGGTTTTTTGTTTTTTTGGCGACGGCATCAGAACGAGGCTCCCCTAGGCACCTATGAAAGCCCGCTCTTGTTTGCCCAATACTTCCTAGCAATGCAAACGGGAGCTCGCGTTTGCATTCTAATTAACTTGTAATACCAGTACACATTACTATGCATTGGTTTTACAAAGTGGAGCGCTATTTTCGCTTACATGCAAACGATATTTAGCACTCCACTTGTAATCTAGCCTTAAGAATATGATAGCATGATGGTGAATGGAGATGTGGCCATTATACAGAAGATTACAAAAGACATAAAAAATACTTTACATCTGTTATATCGTTTTGGGGGTTTAACAGATCCTCAATACTTATAAATACACACAGTGAACAAAATACTGTAAACAGTTGATAAGCGTGAATCTAAGTCTAAAGATTCCATTATAACTGTAAACATTAGATGTACACGGGCAAATAATTGGTTCATCCGAAAGATTTGGTTCGGAATTTTCAGCCAATTTAACTTGTCAGAATTTCATTCATAACTACAAAATACAATGAGAGAGACAGCGCAATCCTCGATTCAAGGTAGTAGTATTTTAATAATAGTATTTTAATAGTTAAAAAATCACACTAGTACATATGCACTTACTAGATGTGAGCAGATAAAAAGCCTTAAAACACAAGTCCCTTGGATCAGAAGGTCCCAGTCTGATCCGATCTAGTCCGTGCTCGCAATTACACTCAGCTCGGTTTCCTAATTCCCGGCTTGTGGCACACGTCAGTCACGCCCCAACTTCTACGGGTGCTCATGTAGGACAACATACTCCGCGCGTTTCGCCAGATGGACGCCCCGGCTTTCTCAAGAGATATCAGTGCTTCTCAGGTAGCTTAAGAAATACAATTATAAATTCATATATAGAGTTTTCTTAAAAAATTATTAATACAAAAAAATACAATAATTCATGAATATGCCAAATTCATCAATAAATCAAACTCATATACAAAAAATATCTCATAGCAAAACCCACTTGTTAAAAGACAAATATAATGTAAAAAACTTGAACCCTAAAAAATACATTAAATAGACAACAACTATAACTAATTAGGTAATAACTGATTAAATATATGGACATAGGAGAATATCATAAAAACAGTAGGACATACTGACGTGAAAAATTAATAATTAAAAGTTAATATTTAATAATTAATAGCTAATATTTAATACTTAATGAAAAAAAGAAATAATGAAATGATCATAAAAAATATTATAGAAATGTTCACTAAACCTGTTTCTGGTATTCCTTTTCGTGCGGCCAATATAAATCATATTACATTTACACAATAGTAGATATACTGTATAAGTGGTTTCACAATTGTATCTGTGTCTAATAGTATACTGCTCTGATCTATTATGGTTAAAAAAAAAGTTTCTCCCTTTTTTACATATTGGCACATATTACATTTCTGTTTGTTACATCTATACATTCCTTGAGGAATTGAGAACCAGTTGCCTAATCCACCAATACTCTTAGATGTATTTGTTACACTTGCCTGTAACTTACTGGGCACAAAAAAAAAAAAATGTAATTCTTATTTTAAGTGGATTTTGCCAAGTTTGGATATTTTTTGCATATGAGTTTGATTTGATTTATTGATGAATTTGTCATATTCATGAATTATTGTATTTTGTTTTTTTGTATTTATTGTATTGATAATTTTTTAAGAAAACACTGTATATGTGCTATATGAATTTATAATTGTATTTCTTAAACTGTTTTGAAATACCGCTGAGCAAATGGACCAATAAGCTCCAAGATGTACCCTTTAAAGAAGGGATCTACCTGAGGAGCACTGATATCTCTTGAGAATGCCGGGGGGGGGGGGGTGTGAAACGCATTAAGTATTTTGTGCCACATGAGCACCCGTAGTAGGTTGGCGTAACTGATGTGTGCCGCAAGCCAGGGATTTGAAAACCGAGCTGAGTCTAATTGAGAGCACGGACTGGATCGGAATAGACTGGGACCACCTTCTGACGCAAGGGCCTTGTGTTTTGAGGCTTTTTATCTGCTCACATCTAGTAAGTGCATATATACTAGCGTGATTTTTTAACTATTAAAATACTACTACCTTGAATTGAGGATTGTGCTGTCTCTCTCTTTGTATTTTGTAGCTATCTGTGTTTGGCTTGTGGAAGAGGAACCCATGGGCATGTGATTAGCAGCATTTCCCTGGACAGATTCATGTGTATGTAACTAGCAATGCTAGTATTGTCGTTTGTAGAATTTCATTCATGCTCGCATTCGGTTTGTCCAGATATTGAGATATGAAATTCGCTTGTGACACACAAGGTTAGCCAACCCTGAACCAGTCACCAGTTTGGCACTGAAAAGCCCTTTCCACCTTAAAGGGAGGGACAGTCTACACCAGAATTTTTATTGTTTTAAAAGATATATAATCCCTTTATTACCCATTTCCCAGTTTTGCATAACCAACACAGTTATAATAATATACTTTTAACCTCTGTGATTATCTTGTATCTAAGCCTCTGCAAACTGCCCCTTTTTTCAGTTCTTTTGACAGACTTGCAGTCTAGCCAATCAGTGCCTGCTCCCAGATAACTTCTCGTGCACGAGCACAGTGTTATCTATATGAAATACGTGAACTAACACCCTCTAGTGGTGAAAAACTGTTAAAATGCAATCTGAAAGAGGTGGGCTTCAAGGTCTTAGAAATTAGCATATGAACCTCCTAGGTTTAGCTTTCAACTAAGAATACCAAGAGAACAAAGCAAAATTGGTGATAAAAGTAAATTGGAAAATTGTTTAAAATTACATGCTCTATCTGAATCATGAAAGTTTATTTTGGCCTAGACTGTCCCTTTAACCAGTTTGTCACAGTCTAGCCCCTCCGGGCAAGCCTGTTAATCCTTGCACAAACTGAACTAAGTCACAAACACTCTCTAGTCTGTAATAGACCTAAAAAACATGCCCAAATTCCCCTTTAATGTCACCCATACTAAACTATCTCTGCTGCCACCACTTTAGGGATTACTTTATGGAAAATCATATGGCAAAACCCCAAACCCCAATTTAGCAAACATTTATAAGAAAAACATAATTTATGCTTACCTGATAAATGTATTTCTCTTGTGGTGTATCCAGTCCACGGATCATCTATTACTTGTGAGATATTCTCATTCCCAACAGGAAGTTGCAAGAGGATCACCCACAGCAGAGCTGTCTATATAGCTCCTCCCCTAACTGCCACCTCCAGTCATTCGACCGAAGACAAGCAAGAGAAAGGAGAAACTATAGGGTGCAGTGGTGACTGTAGTTTAAAGTTAAAAAAATACCTGCGGGGCCGTGGACTGGATACACCACAAGAGAAATAAATTTATCAGGTAAGCATAAATTATGTTTTCTCTTGTAAGGTGTATCCAGTCCACGGATCATCCATTACTTGTGGGATACCAATACCAAAGCTAAAGTACACGGATGAAGGGAGGGACAAGGCAGGTACTTAAACGGAAGGTACCACTGCCTGTAAAACCTTTCTCCCAAAAATAGCCTCCGAAGAAGCAAAAGTATCAAATTTATAGAATTTTGAAAAAGTATGAAGCAAAGACCAAGTCGCCGCCTTGCATTTTTAAAGGCCCATGTGGGAGCCACAGCTCTAGTAGAATTAGCTGTAATCCTTTCAGGAGGCTGCTGGCCAGCAGTCTCATAAGCTAAACGTATTATACTTCTTAGCCAAAGTGAAAGAAAAGTTGACAAGGCCTTTCGGCCTTTCCTCTGTCCAGAGTAGACAACAAACAAAGCAGATGTTTGACGAAAATCTTTAGTAGCTTGTAAATAATACTTTAAAGCAGGAACCACGTCAAGATTGTGTAATAGACGTTCCTTCTTTGAAGAAGGATTAGGGCACAATGACGGAACAACAATCTCCTGATTGATATTCTTATTAGATACCACCTTAGGTAAAAACCCAGGTTTGGTACGCAAAACTATCTTATCTGCATGGAAGATCAGATAAGGGGAATCACATTGTAAGGCAGATAACTCGGAAACTCTACGAGCCGAGGAAATAGCTACCAAAAACAGAACTTTCCAAGATAAAAGCTTGATATCTATGGAATGAAGAGGTTCAAACGGAACCCCTTGAAGAACTTTAAGAACCAAATTTAAACTCCATGGCGGAGCAACAGTTTTAAACACAGGCTTGATTCTAACTAAAGCCTGACAAAATGCCTGAACGTCTGGAACATCCGCCAGACGCTTGTACAAAAGAATAGACAGAGCAGAAATATGTCCCTTAAAGGAACTAGCTGACAATCCTTTTTCCAATCCTTCTTGGAGAAAATATAATATCCTGGGAATCCTGACTTTACTCCATGAGTAACCCTTGGATTCACACCAATAAAGATATTTACGCCATATCTTATGATAGATTTTCCTGGTGACAGGCTTTCGTGCCTGAATTAAGGTATCAATGACTGACTCGGAGAAGCCACGCTTTGATAAAATCAAGCATTCAATCTCCAGGCAGTCAGTCTCATAGAAATTAGATTTGGATGGTTGAAAGGACCCTGAAGTAAAAGTTCCTGTCTCAGAGGCGGAGTGCATGGTGGAAAGGATGACATGTCCACTAGATCTGCATACCAAGTCCTGTGTGGCCACGCAGGCACTATCAAGATCACCGATGCGCTCTCCCGCTTGATTTTGGCAATCAGACGAGGGAGCAGAGGAAACGGTGGAAACACATAAGCCAGGTTGAAGGACCAAGGCACTGCTAGAGCATCTATCAGCGTCGCCTTGGTATCCCTGGACCTGGATCCGTAACAAGGAAGTTTGGCGTTCTGGCGAGATGCCATGAGATCCAGTTCTGGTTTGCCCCAATGATGAATCAATTGTGCAAACACCTCCGGATGGAGTTCCCACTCCCCCGGATGGAAAGTCTGTCAACTTAGAAAATCCGCCTCCCAGTTCTCTACTCCTGGGATATGGATAGCTGATAGGTGGCAAGAGTGAATCTCTGCCCAACGAATTATCTTTGACACTTCCAACATCGCTAGGGGACTCCTTGTTCCCCCTTGATGGTTAATGTAAGCCACAGTCGTGATGTTGTCCGACTGAAATCTGATGAACCTCATTGTCTCTAGCTGAGGCCAAGCCTGAAGAGCATTGAATATCGCTCTTAGTTCCAGAATGTTTATCGGAAGGAGTGTCTCCTCCTGAGTCCACGATCCCTGAGCCTTCAGGGAGCTCCAGACTGCCCCCCAGCCTAGAAGGCTGACATCTGTCGTTACAATTGTCCAATCTGGCCTGCGAAAGGTCATACCTTTGGACAGATGGACCCGAGATAGCCACCAGAGAAGAGAATCCCTGGTCTCTTGATCCAGATTTAGTAGAGGGGACAAATCTATGTAATCCCCATTTCACTGACTGAGCATGCAGAGTTGCAGCGGTCTGAGATGCAGACGGGCAAACGGCACTATGTCCATTGCCGCTACCATTAAGCCGATTACTTCCATACACTGAGCCACCGAAGGGCGAGAAGTGGAATAAAGAACACGGCAGGAATTTAGAAGTTTTGATAACCTGGTCTCTGTCAGGTAAATCCTCATTTCTACAGAATCTATTAGAGTTCCCAGAAAGGAAACTCTTGTGAGAGGGGATAGAGAACTCTTTTCTTCGTTCACTTTCCACCCATGCGACCTCAGAAATGCCAGAACTATGTCCGTATGAGACTTTGCAATTTAGAAATTTGACGCCTGTATCAGAATGTCGTCTAAATAAGGGGCCACTGCTATGCCCTGTGGCCTTAGGACCGCCAGAAGTGACCTCAGAACCTTCATAAAGATTCTTGGGGCTGTAGCTAACCCAAAGGGAAGAGCTACAAACTGGTAATGCCTGTCTAGGAAGGCAAACCTGAGAAACCGATGATGATCTTTGTGTATCGGAATGTGAAGATAAGCATCCTTTAAATCCACTGTAGTCATGTATTGACCCTCCTGGATCATAGGTAGGATGGTTTGAATAGTCTCCATCTTGAATGATGGGACCCTGAGAAATTTGTTTAGGATCTTGAGATCTAAGATTGGTCTGAAGGTTCCCTCTTTTTTGGGAACCACAAACAGATTTGAATAGAATCCTTGTCCCTGTTCCTCCTTTGGAACTGGGTGGATCACTCCCATAACTAGGAGGTCTTGAACACAGTGTAAAAATGCCTCTCTCTTTATCTGGTTTGCAGATAATTGTGAAAGGTGAAATCTCCCTTTTGGAGGAGAAGCTCTGAAGTCCAGAAGATATCCCTGGGATACAATTTCCAACGCCCAGGGATCCTGGACATCTCTTGCCCAAGCCTGGGCGAAGAGCGAAAGTCTGCCCCCTACTAGATCCGTTACCGGATCGGGGGCCAATCTTTCATGCTGTCTTAGAGGCAGCAGCAGGCTTTTTGGCCTGCTTACCTTTGTTCCAAGTCTGGTTAGGTCTCCAGACCGACTTGGACTGGGCAAAAGTTCCCTCTTGTTTTGTATTAGAGGAAGTTGATGCCGCACTCACCTTGAAGTTCCGAAAGTCACGAAAATTAGTCTGTTTGGCCCTTGATTTGGACCTATCCTGAGGAAGGGCATGACCTTTTCCTCCCATGATATCAGAAATGATCTCCTTCAAACCAGGCCTGAATAGGGTCTGCCCCTTGAAGGGAATATTAAGCAGCTTAGACTTTGAAGTAACGTCAGCTGACCATGATTTAAGCCATAGCGCCCTACGCGCCTGAATAGCAAAGCCAGAATTCTTAGCCGTTAGTTTAGTCAAATGAACAATGGCATCAGAAACAAAAGAATTGGCTAGCTTAAGTGCTCTAAGCTTGTCAAGTATATCATCCAATGGAGTCCCTACCTGTAAAGCCTCTTCCAGAGACTCAAACCAGAAGGCCGCAGCAGCAGTGACTGTGGCAATGCATGCAAGGGGCTGTAGAATAAAACCTTGTTGAATAAACATTTTCTTAAGGTAACCCTCTAACTTTTTATCCATTAGATCTAAGAAAGCACAACTGTCCTCGACAGGGATAGTAGTACGCTTAGCTAGGGTAAAAACTGCTCCCTCCACCTTAGGGACCGTTTGCCATAAGTCCCGTGTGGCGGCATCTATTGGAAACATTTTCTTAAAAATAGGAGGGGGAGAGAACGGCACACCTGGTCTATCTCATTTCTTAGTAATAATTTCTGTAAACCTTTTAGGTATTGGAAAAACATCAGTGTGAACAGGCACTGCATAGTATTTATCCAATCTGCACAATTTCTCTGGCACTGCAATTGTATCACAGTCATTCAGAGCAGCTAAAACCTCCCTGAGCAACACGTGGAGGTGTTCAAGCTTAAATTTAAATGTTGACATATCAGAATCAGGTGGAATCCTCTTCCCTGAGTCATAAAAATCACCCACAGAAAGAAGCTCTCCTTCCTCAGCTTCTGCATATTGTGAGGGGGTATCAGACATAGCTACTAAAGCGTCAGTATGCTCTGTATTTCTTCTAACTCCAGAGATGTCTCGCTTTCCTCGTAACCCAGGTAGTCTGGATAATACCGCTGACAGTGTATTATCCATGGCTGCCGCCATGTCTTGTAAAGTAAACGCCATGGGCGCGCTAGATGTACTTGGCGCCTCTTGAGTGTGAGTCCCTTGAGCGGGATTTAAAGGTTCTGACACGTGGGGCGAGTTAGTTCTGGCATAACTTCCCCCTCGTCAGATTCCTCTGGTGATAAATTTTTTAAAGACAGAATATGGTCTTTATTACTTAAAGTGAAATCAGTACATTTGGTACACATTCTAAGAGGGGGTTCCACCATGGCTTCTAAACATAATGAACAAGGAGTTTCCTCTATGTCAGACATGTTTAAACAGTCTAGCAATGAGACCAGCAAGCTTGAAAACACTTTAAAGCAAGTTAACAAGCAAAAAATAAAAACGGTACTGTGCCTTTAAGAAAAATAAAAAAGGTCAGAATTTGAAAAACAGTGAAAAAAAGCAGTAAATCAAACGAAATTTTTACAGTGTGTATAAGTAGAGTATTGCACCCACTTTCAAATGGATGATTAAACCCTTAGTTTAAAAAACGGATCAAAAAAATGATATAGACGTTTTTTAACAGTCACAACAAACTGCCACAGCTCTGCTGTGGCCCTACAAATGACTTTGGAAAGCCTAAAAACCCTTTAGAGAGGTCCTATAGCATTCAGGGGGCTCCTGCAGGGAAACTGGAAGTCTCAGTCTGTAAAAGTTACTGCGCACTTAGGCGCAAAATTAGGCCCCTCCCCCTCATAGTGAGAGGCCTAAGGGAACTATTTCTAGGCAAATTTAAGCCAGCCATGTGGAAAAAACTAGGCCCCAATAAAGTTTTATCACCAAAAAATATATAAAACGTTTGCTGGGAGTGCTTAAACGTTTTTATATGACAGGAATCGAAAAATAATAAGAGTATTACCTCTAACAGTAAGCATGATACTAGTCGCTATTAAATCACTGTAATCATGCTTACCTTAAATAAATCTGGTATCAGCAGCATTTTCTAGCAATTACATTCTTCTAGAAAAAATTAAACTGCACATACCTCATAGCAGGATAACCTGCACGCCATTCCCCAGCTGAAGTTACCTCTCTCTTCAGTTATGTGTGAGAACAGCAATGGATCTTAGTTACAACCTGCTAAGATCATTAGAGACCACAGGCAGATTCTTCTTCTATTTTCTGCCAGGGACCAAAATAGTACAACTCCGGTACCTTTTAAAATAAACTCTTGAATTGAAGAAAAAACAACTACATTTCACCACATCTCTCTTACTGCTTCCATGCTTGTCGAGAGTTGCAAGAGAATGACTGGAGGTGGCAGTTAGGGGAGGAGCTATATAGACAGCTCTGTTGTGGGTGATCCTCTTGCAACTTCCTGTTGGGAATGAGAATATCCCACAAGTAATGGATGATCCGTGGACTGGATACACCTTACAAGAGAAACATGGTACTATTATTACCAGTCTCTCTCCTTTAACCTGGTTCAAGTATTAGACAAAGGCAAAAATTAATAAATGAACATTTATTATGGGGGGGGGGAGTCACAGTGCATTTATATAAAAAAAGAGTTAAACAATTAAACACAGCAAACAGTTTATAAAACAAAAAGGAGAAAATAACAAAACCTATAACTTTACCAGAATAGCCTCGGCTTCCAGGGAAATAGAATTGAAATTGGTCGTACACACTGAAGAAGATTATCCATCCCTCTTTTATGACAAGCCATAAAACACGTTGCAAACCTTGGCTGGAGTTATAGAGTAACTTATACTGTTAATTATGTAACTACAATACACATTCTTATGGGCAATCCCATTGTGACATCATGAGGATTGTTTTGATATATATTTTGTCATCCAGTGTTATGTATGTGATTCAAAGCATGTTTTAAGATATAACTAGTGTCACCTCTGATTGACCTAAGGTATATTCCTTAATAGAGAGTTTTCTGTCACTCTTTCGTTTCAATCTTTGACTCATAAAAATCACTGTAGTGCAAAGACTTTAATTCCCCCCCCCCCTCATATCCTGTTAAAACAGATGTATGTAGCTAAGACCAGTGGTCCAAAAAGTTTGAATTTTTTAGACATTTCTGGTACAGAGTTGTAAATATCAGAGAAAAAAAAAGCAAAGAAAGAAAAAAATAATCACTAACATTCTAAAATCATGAGGTCTTCATGACATCGCTCAAAACGAAATTCGTTCAATTGCATAAATGCCAGTTTTGAAGACAACAAAGCAGTCTTTTTAGCAACAAAATTACACTGCTATGAAATTACAACTGAAAGATTCAGCGCTAATTTTGACACAAGAACATAGAAGAACTAGAACAATTTTAAATGAAACAGCGAACAAATAAAGAGAATTTAAACAATAATTTGAAATGAAAAGCATTTGATAATTACAATAATATTAATTACTTACAAATGCTACCCCCCCCCCCCCCCACAAGGCAGAACATGCTGTGATTTGAGATGTCATCGCAGAAAATGCAGCATGAAAATGTTAGCTCATGGATAAATAACTGGATAAAAGATAGGGAGCAACAAGTAGTAGTGAATGGGTCATATTTAGATTGGACAAAGGTAATTAGTGGAGTCCCCCAGGGATCAGTACTGGGCCCTGTTCTTTTTAATATTTTTATTAATGACTTGGAGCAAGGATTAAATAGTGACATCTCTATTTTTGCAGATGATTCTAAGTTGTGTAAGGTCATTAGGTCAGAGCAAAATGAACTTTTGTTACAAAGGGATCTGCAAAAATTAGAAGTATGGGCAAGTAAATGGAAAATTAGATTTAATACAGGAAAATGCAAGGTTCTACATTTTGGAAGTAAAAATAAGCAGGCAATGTATTATTTAAATGGGACAAGACTTAGCCAAACAGAGGAGGAAAGGGATTTGGGAGTAGTAATAGATAACAAGCTAACGATGGGTGCACAATGCAGGGCAGCGGCTTCAAAGGCTAATAAGATACTAGCATGTATTAAAAAAGAGGCATTGATTCAAGGGAGGAAAGCATAATTCTGTCACTATATAAAGCCCTGGTAAGACCTCACTTTGAGTATGGAGTGCAGTTCTGGGGACCGATTGCAAAAAAAGATATTGTAGAACTAGAAAAAGTTCAGAGAAGGGCCACAAAGCTAACAAGGGGGATGGAGAATTTAAGCTATGAGGATAGGCTAGCCCAGGGGTGAGCAACCTTGGCTCTCCAGAGGTTTTAAAACTACATTTCCCATGATGCTCATGCACTTGAAGCTGGCTGAGGATCATGGAGAGCCAAGGTTGATGATGCCTGGGCTAGCCAAACTGGGTCTGTTTTCTCTAGAAAAAAAGCGCTTGAGAGGCGACATGATTACTTTATATAAATATATACAAAGATGGCAGAAGCTCTGTTTATTCCAAAAAAAAAATTTGTGAGAAGAGGTCAAAATTTAAGGTTGGAGGAAAGAAGATTTAATCTCCTGCAACAGAAAAAAAAAAAATCACTGTAAAAACAATAAAATTGTGGAACTAATTACCAAAGGAGGTAGTGAATGTCAATACATTGCGCGAAAATTTGAGCACTACATACGCAGTACTAATGAAAGCTAAACGCTGAACAGGGATCTCCTTGTAGTGGATATCGCTCAGAATCCACTCGAAACTCAAGCGCCCTGTGTATTCCCTAGGTGAAGGAGAGATCGCCGGGACAACTCGCTACATTGTTAAAACCTGCGGGCCGTACAACTCACAAAGGGGGAAAAAGACACAGCCGACTGCTGCACTCCATTCAGAACTGAAGCATGGTACCGAGAGGACCGGGGATAGAGCTGTGATCATAGAATACCCCAGACTGGGGCCGAAACTCCACATACAGCCGGTTTGTCCCCTGGCCTGGACTCTGTACCCCTTTCAAGCTAAGTAACACTCATATTATTATTGGATACTTGCTTGGTTGTTATGCTGAATCAATCTGTTGATGGCTATACTGGCTGAAGATTAGTTGTTCTCTAGCTATGACACAGGAACACTAAATAAGCTTAATAAGATAATCTAACTAAGTGCCAGGTATATATGAATTACAATTTAACAAAGGAAAAAGTATTATAACACCTACCTGGCTGAAGAGTGGGGGTAGTAGGAATCATTGATTTGAGGCTTAAGCACGTAGAAGGTATTTACAGTACTGCTTTCTATATGGTAGGTCTTCTGGAATTTGAGAGTGTTTGATGGTTTTCTACACCTTCCACATAAATACCAGTAAGATGGCTGTGAGAGCTTTCATGGTGTATTTGCCTAAGATGGCTGAAGAATAGTGACTTCTGCTGCTGGAAAGCACAGCAAGATATGGGAAGCTATTTATCTGAAGGCTGGAAATTTCAATCTTCTATAAAAGGAGACAAAGTAACTGAAATATATAAATGCTAACAGAGTTTGGCCTTAAAGACTATATGCTGGATAAATCCACTGATTGAAAAGTACTGATTTGCATGTCTTAATCTCTGGAACCATAGGAAGTACATTTGACCCTATTCGATTATCTGCATAAGCTTTCTGGAATCTGAGAGTACTTCCACATATGTGCCAGTAAGATGGCTGTGAACGCTTTCATGGTTTATTTGTTGAACTGAATGGATGGCTGAAGAACAGCGGCTCCTGCTTTTGGGAAAGCATAGCAAGATATAGGAGGCTATTTTATTTGAAAGCTAGAAATTTAAATCATCTATAAAAGTAGATAAAGCAATTGAAATATATAAATGCTAACAGAGTTTGTCGTACAGACCATATGCTGGATAAATCCATTGGTTGAAGATTGTTGATCTGTATGCCATATTTTCTGGAATCATATGAAGATGTCTATATGAAATTTGACCTAGGTGCTGTTTATTCTGCCCAAATCCATATCTGGACATAGAGATTGGTCTGACTAAGACTACTATATTCTCTGCACATTTATGGTGACTTTCTCAAGTTCGAATGGCAATAAGGTAGTTGCTGTTTGAGAACTGATAAATTCAACAAGGCTGCACCTCTTTGCTAAAAGAGGAGATACAAGTGGACATTATATTGAAATTAAATTTACTCTTATAAGCATTTGTAACATCCCTGTGTATATTGAAATATGCTGTTATGTCTTTTTGAACCTTTGATAACGAAAGTTACCATATATTCTTTGAATGGTAACTGTCCTTAGTGTGAAGGAGTTTTCTAGTATAAGACCGTATAATCAAAGAATGAATAGTAAAGGCAGACATAAATTCAATTAATAGATTTAATCACAATGCAATGCCTGTTTAAATGAAGTCCTGCCCTTTCTAATGAAATCTATTTTTTATCTATCTAATCTGAAGACAGTATAAATCAAAATGTAAAGAAAACTACTCATAGTGAGATATATAGAGCTGAATCCCTTTTCTTTAAGATATATGCATGCATCTGCTATCAAACGTATAGACAACATTAAAAAGCTGAAAGGGATGACAAAATAACTTAGACAGCAACACACTGATCTAGAGATATTTCAGAGCACTAAACAACCTTTTTTTTTTTGCCTTTTCCCTCTTTTTTCCTCTCAGAAGTCAAAAAAAGAAAGAAAAAGAAAAGGAGATTAAGGCCAAATAAATACTAACAATAATCACCTAATCAACCCCCATACAGGTATGAGGATGGTTAGGAGATTAAGGCCCAATAAGTACTAACTAACAATAATAACCTAATCAAACCTCCATACATGTATGGGGGGGTGGTTAGGAGATTAAGGCCTAATAAATGGTAACCATCATCAATAATCACCTAATCAACCCCATACATGTATAGGGGCTGGTTAGACGACTTAAGGCCTACACCGCCACCTCCCAACGAAAACTAGAACTCTACTAATATATATCCCCCCTCTAAACTAGCATCACCTCTAAACTAACCCCCTAAATTACAAAACAAACAACTAAGTTACAATAAAATTTAAAAAATCTAAGTTACAAAAAAATAATAAACTACAGTATCCAAAAAAAGAAGCCTCACCATTATACCTAACACTAAACTACATGCCCTATAAAATAAAAAACTTACCCAAAACAAAAAAAAAGCCCTAAACCCTAACACTAAAATAAATTACAATAGTCCTTAAACGGGCCTTTTGCAGGACATTGTCCTAAAGTGATATCAGCTGTTTTACTTATTAAAAAACAATTACAATCTTGCCCTACAATACAAGTAATATGGGGGGGGGTGGTGTGAGTGCTATCTGGTGAGGTGTAAGCTTAAATCCCTAATGGTCTATTATAATCTCCAATAATAGACTAAAACAGTGAAAAGAAAAAAGGGGGGGTGGGATAAGCGCTCCGGAAAGAGCAAACCTAAAGTGAAATAGTGATTTTAATATAATAAATAACAAAATTAGTCAAAAATGTTGAATATATATGTGTGAACAAAAATGCCAAAAAGTGACAGAAAATTGTCAATTTAATAAGATAATTACATAACATATAATAAAATCGGATAAAGGAACTCATATAAGTCTAAGATGCCGGCATCACAGGATTACAATAATAACAAATAAGAAATTCCTAACATATAAAAATGGCGATCGCTATATTAAAAATTACAGTATACAGAAACTTGATGTGGCAATAATTCTGCTGACCAGTAGCAAAACAATCTTATGTTCAATTAAGGAGAGGTGACTCTGTTCTGGATGACAACAAACAACTATTATGTCCGTTACAAGCTATGGAACATGTGATCCGTGGGTGGTGACGTCACGTCATGTGACTAGTATTACTGATCCAATGTTATCCAATAGTATCCAATGATTAGTGTGTAGCGTTATATTTGAAAAATATATATACCGGTATATGAAAAAGAAAAAGAAACAAAAATGTCAATTATTTTCCGTAACAATAAAGAGGGATACTTGCAAGAAGTAGTTCGCTATCCTCCATTTTCCCCAGTGGAAGGGAAATAATGCAGCTGAAAGGAACAACAATTTCAAGCTCTTCATTTCCAGTTGAGCAAGATATATGAATAATTCCTGTGTGCGGTGTTCACAATTTTATAGCCATAGAGCTCCATTTTAACTCACCTGTTTCTACGGCGGCACAAACAACAGGTTCATTTCTAGCTCACACACTTCACATGAGCTAGATATATGAATAATTCCTGTGTGCTTGCAAGAGACCTTGGGTTTTAATCACCATAACATTATCCACTTAAAGGACTGCTGAATAAAGAGCACCTTATCCACCTAAAGGATTGCTGAATAAAGAGCACCTTATAAAGAAAATCGATCCATTTGGAGTTTGGAAAGAAAAAGACGGACACTCACCTTTATTTTCATCTACATTGTTGTTCCTTTCAGCTGCATTATTTCCCTTCCACTGGGGAAATTGGAGGATAGCGAACTACTTCTTGCAAGTATCCCTCTTTATTGTTACGGAAAATAATTGACATTTTTGTTTCTTTTTCTTTTTCATATACCGGTATATATATTTTTCAAATATAACGCTACACACTAATCATTGGATACTATTGGATAACATTGGATCAGTAATACTAGTCACATGACGTGACGTCACCACCCACGGATCACATGTTCCATAGCTTGTAACGGACATAATAGTTGTTTGTTGTCATCCAGAACAGAGTCACCTCTCCTTAATTGAACATAAGATTGTTTTGCTACTGGTCAGCAGAATTATTGCCACATCAAGTTTCTGTATACTGTAATTTTTAATATAGCGATCGCCATTTTTATATGTTAGGAATTTCTTATTTGTTATTATTGTAATCCTGTGATGCCGGCATCTTAGACTTATATGAGTTCCTTTATCCGATTTTATTATATGTTATGTAATTATCTTATTAAATTGACAATTTTCTGTCACTTTTTGGCATTTTTGTTCACACATATATATTCAACATTTTTGACTAATTTTGTTATTTATTATATTAAAATCACTATTTCACTTTAGGTTTGCTCTTTCCGGAGCGCTTATCCCACCCCCCCTTTTTTCTTTCTACAATACAAGTAACCCCCACCCCCCAAAATAACAAGATCTAACTAAATAAACCTACCGTAGAAAAGAAAAGTAAAAAAAAAAAAACCCCCCCCCCCCCCAAAAAAAGCCTTAACTAACTCTCAAAGTTGTACTCACCATTGGGAAATCCGGCTCCTCTTTATCCGATGTTGGGCCCTCTTCATCCCCGCTCCTGGCGCCAGGGGCACATCTTTGCAGAGGTGGACTTCAATGGCCCTCTCCGCTCTGCAATTTACTTTTATGTCGGGCCCCTTTTTATCCTGGTTCCAGGGTCCCATCTTCGCGGTGGTGGAGGCGGACTACGACGGCCTCTTCCTCCGCCTCCGCATCTTCTTTTCTTTGGCTCTCTTCTATGATCCCTCCTCTTCATGTGGTCGCCGCTGCACACTGAAATTCCTGAAGTGTGGAACCCCAATATGTAGGGGTACCACTTAACTCAGATTGGCTGATTTTAAATCAGTCAATCCTTATTGGCTCATTTAAATCAGCCATTAGCAAGAACATTTTTAAATTTAAATTCTAATCATCCAATAGAAAATGATAATTAGAATTTAAATTGAAAAACCTTCTTCATATTGGCTGATTTAAATCAGCCAATAGGGAATGAGTGATCTAAAATCAGCCAATTGGAATTAAGTGGTACCCCTATATAGGGCTAATTACAAGTGAAGTGCTATTTTAATGTGCACCCTTAAGGGGCACATTTGCCTGTTTACGGACGCACGTTAAATGAACAGCCATTATAAGTGGCTGGTTAAAGCTCCCACGACCAGAGGTCAATTGGTTATGAAAAAAAATGTTGCCCCAATTTCCCCCAAAATAAACTGGACAGTTCCTTTTTTAAAAAAAAAAAATAAGATATATATATATATATATATATGCATTTTTATTTTATTTTTATTAAAAAAAACTGCACAAAGCAGTTACAAGGGATTAAAGTGAGGGCATATGGAGTGTTAGAAAAAAAATGGGAATGAAAGTGTCTTTACATAGAGATAAATAGGGACTTTGATTGTACTCGAAATATATATATATGTATGCTTATATACATATATATGTATGTGTTATATGTATATACACATATAAATATATGTATATATTCATATACACATATAATTTTAATTTGCTGCCAAAAGCTGCTTGAATTACCCCCTGCGCTGCACTAGGTGCTATGCTGTGTCTCACGGCATGAGAATGAGGCTCCAATTGGAGCCTATGGAAGCACTCTCTCGTAAGTGCAAGGCTTCCAGGCAATGCAAACACAAGGTTGCATTTGCATTGCACCTAACTTGTAATACCTGCACACATTTACGTGCGCTGGGTTTACTGAGTGGAGTGAAAATATCATGCTTGCGAAAGTGCAATTTTGTGCTCCACTTTTTATTTAGGCCATATTGTGATATCGCGGTTCCGGTGAGTACAACTTTTGGGGTTAGTTAGGGCTTCTTTGGGGTCGGTTTCTTATTTTTAAGAATAGGCTTTTTATTTTATTTTTTATTTTCAAAGATATGTTGTTTTAGTTAGATTTTATTTTGGGGGGTGGGCGTTACTTGTATTGTAAAGGGGTGTTGTAATTGTTTTTTAAAGTGTAAAAGAGCTGATATCACGATAGGGCAATACCCTACAAAAAGCCCTTGTAAGGGCTATTGTAATTTATTTTAGGGTTTAAAGTTTTTTTTTTGTACCTTAGTTGTACCTTTAACAGTCTGCACATGTAGTGCTTGTTTTCTATTACATTCCCAGCATCACAACCCTGAGAACGCCATTGTACGGGTGAGCTGCCACACCCCCATAAATCTGCAGCCGGCCCCTACCAGCACATAAGTGTGCTCCAGAAGTGTGTGAGTACCCATTTGGCTTAATTTGTCTATATTCTGTGTCTGCATATGACGATACTACACATGAGGCGCCCCTCTGTTTCTCTTCACCTCTTATAGTTTCCCCTGGACCAGCCAGTGAGGAGGAGGCAGCCAATATTGGACAATAACCTAGACCATCTTAAGGACATTCCTTTCACATACTTTCTCTAGGATTTATTGCAACCAAAACTTTTATTATATTCATATTCTTTGTATTAATTTTACATAATTGTGTTTCGTGCTTTTTGTTTACTTAGCGCCCCTCTTTTTTTTGTGATTAGGTCACAGTTGCTATATCATATGCCTCTATGTCTGACTCAGACCCCAATTTTGACCCTGCCATATGCTCAGATACATCATTGCAGTCTCAACTGATAGTGATGTATCTGTGGCTGCTAGCCCCCCTGCCAGAAGGAGGCGTGTTGCTGCCATTGCTGCTGAAGAGTGGGTAATGCCTCATCTCCAGAGGCCAAATATCCCACCCTTCAGCAAATTCTGGCATCAATATGGATGTTGCCGGATTTAGCCCCAGTTTCTGGAGGTGTTTCTGGGCAATGATGTATTGGGGAACATTGTCGCCCAAACTAATTTATATGCTCAATACTAAGTTTTGTCCCTTTAAGAACAGATTCAAATGTACCTTTATATCCACAGATAAACTGTTTTTGTAAGGCCAGGATAAAATGTACAATACAATTTAATTTAAAAAGTTGTTTCCCTGCTGTTAAGGTGAACACCTTAAACGAAGTATTGCTCCCAAAAAGAAGACATTCTGTATCATGTGCACCAGGGTTGGAAACCCAGTCAAAGTCATAAACAGTATACAATGATGTATCTCAGTCTTACCCCGGTCCATAGAGAGGGACAGATGTAACCCTAGGACCCTTCCGTCCGCTGTGACACCTCACTCCTGCTCGGTGCACAAAACTTTCCTTTCCCAGCGACGCCGTGTAGGTCTTGACTCCACCCGGTATCAGACAAATGCGTATAAATATTAGGTGAAAATGAACAAACCAGGGATTCCGCTTCCATAAAAACACTTTATTTCTTGCACGTTAAAATACAAACAGTGTGTCATCTACCACTGTGTTGCCAAGGCTTCCGGGTGTGTCGGCAGCGTCACAGGTCAGCTGACACGTTTTGGCCAATAGCCTTAGTATTAGCTGTATGACCTGCCTATCCGGACATTTTATACATTGTGTCCTTCTCGTGATAGGTTAAAAAATTGCTGACGCTGCTGACCCAGCCCCCTTATCAAACAATTTATTTGTTTATTAATTTATTACAATGTTTGCTCATACACCTATTCACATTACAACATACTAAAGAGTTTTATATAAGGTCATGTATTTCATTCATATTGGGGCTAGTTTCTTGCCTAAACAATATTTAAATTGCAAAAAGTAAAAGTTTATTTATTTAACGTGTTTTTCTTTTTTGCATTAATAATAGACAGCAGAATGAATGCTAAGTATGATCATCTTAGTTGTTCTTTAAAAATACAGCGTATATACATTTGTGCCACTAAATGATATCCTAAAGTTTGTTCAACCATACACAGTTTTATAAAACTTATATGTCCTATGATTTTTGGACTACTCACATATTTTGTAATTTAAACATGCCACAGGGCATGAATGAGAATAATAATTTTTGGGTCTTCCTGTGAATTCGATACAACTGTAAATAACTCTGTAAATAATAGTATACATATGTAAGAGTTTCATAAAATATCTCTATCTAGACGTGCACCCAGAATTCCCAAGTTAAAGAGATTTTTTGGATCATAACAATATATGTTGAAAATCAATGAGACAAGAAGTCTATAAGAACTATTGATATATGCCTTAGGATATGTTTTGTTTTCTAACCTAAAAATAAACCTAAGTATAGATGAGAGACGTAACTAAATCTTCAAGGGATTGACCTAGGTACATAGAATATGTTTCCTTTGTGTGAAATAACATACATTCTGAATCTATCTCATACTACAATAAACATAAATATTATTTATCTAGGTGGTGTTTCGCAATCACAAGATAATAAAAACCTTGTTTGATTAACATCACAATACCATCAGGTTAACCATGTTTTTAGTTAGATCAAAGACAATTCATATTCATAATGTTTTTAATCTTGTTCTACATGAACAGGATAATAGAATATTGTGACCAATGTGCATAGGTAATAGTCATAGTATACCCTGAGTCTGTGTCAATGGTGCACAGCTCACATTTTCATGTCTGACTAACAACATTGATCTTCTAGGATACGATATCCATAATGCCTTTCACTAATGGGGACAATAATACGGTATCGAGTAGAATCACAGAGAGTAGAAAGGGTTAATAGAATCCATCTCTCTAAATTGCGGCCATTCTGTACTCAATACCGATTAAAGTAGATTTTTTCTTTAAAGGGTGCACGCAAGGATAAGAGATATAAATAAGTGAGGTAAAATAATCGCTATATTATTAGTCCTTTCTGTAATACAGTGCTAAGCATAACAACATAAATTAATATGGGTGAATCCTGATTGGATAGTAACAATGCTATCACTGCCATTCAGGAATAATGTACCAATGAAACATATGTGTGCAGCACAGCACTGATGATTGGTTCTGAAGGGGGCGTATGCAATTATCGCGCCCCCATTGGTCCCTGCTATACAGAACCGGGCTATTTAAAGCGGTTTCAGCTTCACACTCGGCTTGTCATTTTTTCAAAGTAACACATTGAGAAAGGCCGCTACTCGGCCGAAACGCGTTTGTGTGCTCACTCCAGCTTAACTACTTCAGTTTGGCTTTGTTTTTAATACTAATTATATCGCTCCTACGCTTAGCAATAGATTGCACGAGATTTTACAGGAGCACTCAGCCATCCCTGGCACCTGAAGCCGGCGTATCCTGTTACCGGCCAGGAATACAGGGGGGTGGTTTGAGCTGCATTCTATCTCTGGGTGCTGCAGTCTATTTGTGCACAAGCATTTATTAGGGGTTCTGTATATTTATTAGTTTGGTTTATAATAGTGATTAATAAAGTAAGGTTTTTTTAACTGATTTATACACATAGTAGTTGAATTATCTCAATGCTACTACCTTCTACATAGGAAATGAGTGCTATTTAACCCCTTCTTGTCCTTGTCTTTCCCCTTCCCTTATTATTATGTAATTTAAACATTACCATAGGTGAAATAGAATGTATCTCCATACTTTGGCATATTATCTATGCAGGGGGACAAAACTACAGTTGATTTCTACAGGAATTTCTCTGGATAACTTATCTAATAGCTTCAGTGAATGATGATGTCATTATATTAGCTTGTAAGATATAGATGGGGAAGATAGTGAGGAATAGTCATGATTTTAAATGTCTACATGATATGTATGTACAGAAAAGTAGTATGCAGATTCCCCATTTCTTAGCATATATACATATATATTCGTGTACATTCATGAATTGTACCAAAATTACACTGACGGTTCTGGTAAGATTAATCAACACTCTGCAATAGTCAAATCAACACTCTGCAATAGTCAAATACTCCCACTAACGGTGGTACCTAGGGCTGTCACTCTAAATTCAGTACCAAAAATTCACCAAATCAAACTCGGAATTTAACCCTTGTGGCATCCTTGTGCCCAGTTTGAAGATCAAAAAAACTTCCCTTTTTGAGAGGGCATATTCCAGATCCCCACCTCTACTCTTGGATCTAACCTTCTCCACTAATGTGCATCTCATTGTTTCAGAGGAACCAGAATGCCTGTGTTTGAAATGTTGGATCGATGGTGTGGTGAGTTTTCCTGCCTTTTCCTGCTCACGAATCCTCTCCTTGACTTCACGTGTTGTTAGACCTGTGTATTGGACATGACACTGTGTGCACGTCAACAAACAAAACTCTTTGCCTGGCATGAGGTGTTCACAGGCCTTGCACGTTCGATTGCTACATTTGTATACACCTTTATGTGTTAACCAAGATCCTAACTGCGTCGATCTATTTGGGAGTTCAGTAGGTGATACAATATTCCCTATTGTTTTGGCTTTCCTATTGGAAAATCTGCAGCCTTTGATTACAACATTTGCTAGGTCATCATCTGCCACCAGAAGGGGGAGATGTTTTTTTACAATCTTACAAATAGACTCATACTGTTGGCTGTAATTAGTTACAAACGTTATCCCATTGAATTCTTTGGTCTTATTCTTGTTTTTTATATTCTGTGTGAGGTTTAGCCTATTGCCCAAAAGGTCCCGTCTATCTACTTTTCTAACTTGCTCTCTCAAGGTATGTACCATTCGTGTATCATATCCTCTCGATGTCAAACGGTCGGCTAAGCTCTTAGAATGTACCTCATACTCATCTGGGCCCCCTGATGAATTGGCCTTTCGCCACCGCACCAAACACTTTGAGAGTGGCAGCTTCTTGCATGCAGTAGAGAATTCCCAGATATGGGTTTTCTATATACTTCAGTTGTAATCTTGCCAGTCCTCTATCCAGTTAACCTCAAATCCAAATAGTCAATTTTGTCAGTAGAGACCTCATGGGTAAATTTTATCCCTAATTCATTGGCATGTAGGCTATTAACAAATTCCCTGGCAGTCACTTCATTAACAAATCATCTATATATCGCCTAAAGAAGGCTATGTTGTTCTTGTAGGCATTCCCATCTCCATAGATGTGGGACAGCTCCCACCAACACATGAAAAGGTTGGTGTATGAGGGCGCAAATTTGGCCCCCATTGCTGTCCCACATCTCTGGAGATAGAAAATAGTTGTGTGACAGGAGAAATCTAGTCACTCTATTTACAATGTTGTTTACTCCAGTTAGTGAATCTAGTCAAAAAATTACCTAGGATTAGAGATGAGGGAGATTTGGAACAGGTTTTTCCCTTGGCACAGAGGAGTTTCAGGGGAGGAGGAAGAGGAGGGGGAGGCACACAGAGAAGAGGCAGGGGAGGGAGGGGCACAGATGTGTATCAATCTCACGATTTTCCCCCACAAGACAGATATCAACTACTCAGGGGCAGGAACCAAGGACAGATGAAATACTACCCATGAGTGTCATAAATTTATCATAATATACACTCTCTGAAGTGGAACATAGAGTACTATCACTGGGCCTTAACTTCACCCCCACATCCTCTTTTGATTTATTCCAAACTTTAATAGATATCAATGGTTTCATTAGGAACCTCACCTTAAAGAAACACTTTTCTAAACTAAGAACTGGGGACCCTCATTATGGGGGAACAGAGGAAAGTATAAGAGAAATAAAAGATGGTGAGCCCAACCCCTCCCCTTTGAAATTTGATGAGTACTGTGATCTTGCTAATCTAGAGGAACTACATAAGGAAGGTTTTCCATTAGACATTGAGGATGAGGAGCATACACAAGTCCAACCGTCACTTAAGAAACCCTCCAGATTTTACCCCATACAGGACAGGGGAAACATTCTGATGACTTTTCAAAAAAGGGTAGAAAGAGATTTAATAGAACTCTCTAATCAGTACAAGGAAGGTTATAGTAATAATTTAACATGGAAAGAGAGACAGGCTCTTAATAAACTGAAATTGAATCACGACATAACTATTAGGGCAGCGGACAAAGGAGGATCGGTCGTGGTTATGGACCGTATCTGGCTTATAAATGAAGCCAGAAGACAGTTGGAGGATGAGACACAGTATTTGGCACTGGCGAGTGATCCAACAAATGCTTTCAAAAAAGAAATAAGTCATCTGATTGATGAAGGTAAAGAAATGGGAATATTCCATCAAAAAACAGCTGAGTTTCTGTTGGTTGAACACCCGGTAGTGCCAATATTCAATCACCTGCCAAAAAGTACATAAAACCTTAACTAATGTCAATAGAAGACCAATAGTTAGTGGTATTGGTTCACTTACAGAACCACTCTCCCAATGGTTGGATGAGATTTTGAGACCCATAGTGGAAAGCTTGTACTCTTATATGAGAGATACTAAGGAACTTTTGATCCTGATTGAAAGGATCAAGTGGGAGAGTGATTTCTGCTGGCTGACGATAGACGTCCAAGCCCTATACTCCTCAATCAGACATGAACTGGGCCTAGAGGCCATAAATTATTTTTGACTAGATTCCCTAACTGGAGTAAACAACATTGTAAATTCATAGTGAGAGTGACTAGATTTCTCCTGTTACACAACTATTTTTCCTTCCAGGGCATTTTCTATCTCCAGGGATGTGGGACAGCAATGGGGGCCAAGTTTGCGCCCTCATACGCCAACCTTTTCATGGGTTGGTGGGAGCTGTCCCACATCTGGCAAGATTACAACTGAAGTATATAGAAAACCCATATCTGGGAATTCTCTACTGCATGCAAGAAGCTGCCACTCTCGAAAAGTGTTTGGTGCGGTGGTGAAAGGCCAATTCATCAGGGTCAGGAGAAACTGCTCCGGCCCAGATGAGTATGAGGTACAATCTAAGAGCTTAGCCGACCATTTGATATCGAGAGGATATGATACACGAATGGTACATACCTTGAGGGAGTAAGTTAGAAAAGTAGACACATGGGACCGTTTGGGCAATAGGCTAAACCTCACACAGAATATAAGAAACAAGAATAAGACCAAAGAATTCAATGGGATAACGATTGTAACCAATTACATCCAACAGTAGGAGTCTATTTGTAAGATTGTAAAAAAACATCTCCCCCTTCTGGTGGCAGATGATGACCTAGCAAATGTTGTAACCAAAGGCTGCAGATTTTCCAATAGGAAATCCAAAACAATAGGGAATATTGTATCACCTACTGAACTTCCAAATAGATCGACGCAGTTAGGATCTTGGTTAACACATAAAGGTGTATACAAATGTAGCAATCGAACGTGCAAGGCCTGTGAACACCTCATGCCAGGCAAAGAGTTCAAGAGTGAAGTGACAGGCAAAATCTATGAACATAGAGAGGTCTTTAACTGCAGATCATATAATGTGGTGTATTTGTGGACGTGCACACAGTGTCATGTCCAATACACAGGTCTAACAACACGTGAAGTCAAGGAGAGGATTCGTGAGTACTTAGGGAACATCAAGGCAGGAAAACTCACCACACCATTAATCCAACATTTCAAACACAGGCATTCTGGTTCCTCTGAAACTGAGATGGACATTAGTGGAGAAGGTTAGATCCAAGAGTAGAGGTGGGGATCTGGAATATGCCCTCTCAAAAAGGGAAGTTTTTTGGATCTTCAAACTGGGCACAAGGATGCCACAAGGGTGTCAGGGTTTTTTCCCTGTTGCGTTTGCCATGTGCTGCTGGCAGCCATTTTACTCACCTCTCTTCCTGACTATGGTGCATTGTGGAGGATGCTGCTCAATTGCTGCACTTCCTTTTATGGCCAAACTGGTGTGCATCATCCATGTGAGACAGGATGCAGTCTCAGAATTGTGATGTCATCACTTATTATTTAAAGGGCCTCTGTATGCTTTGCGTTGTCTCAGACCTGTTTGTGAGAGTTCCTGTGTATTACCTGGCTGCCTGACATCCTTCCTGGTTCCTGATCCCTGGCTTGTTCCTGACTCTGCTGTTTTCCTTGTTCCTGATTCCGGCTCGTCTGACTATTCGCTTTGGCTCCTGACTCGGCTCGTCTGACTACCAGCTCTGGTTTTGACTCCTGGCTTGTTATTTGACTTGTGGACATTTATTATTTTTTGCTATTAATAAAGGTGTGATTATTTTTGCACTTCTCGTCTCAGTCTGATTCCTGGCACCCTGACATTACGCAAAGGCAATGAATCCTGATGGTGCTAATAATCCAGCTTTACCTGCCATTGTTTCCAGGATGGATGTACAGGATCACCACTTGGATCAATTTGCACTAGCCCTGCAAACCCTGCTGACTCGCACTGCACATTTGGACCAAAGTGTCCCGCAAGTTATGGCTGCTCCTGTTTCCACTGCTGCACCTATGCCTAACAGGAGCATGTCCAGTTCTGCACCTCTAACTCAGCGATATGGAGGCGATCCTATTCAGTGCAGAGGGTTTTTGAACCAGGTGGGCATTTACTTTGAGATGTTACCTCAGGCGTTTCCCTCTGACAGAGCTAAGGTGGGATTTCTCATCTCGTTACTCTCTGACACAGCTCTTGCCTGGGCTAATCCCTTGTGGGAGACTAATAAAGCTGTGATGTCAAATTACCCTGAATTTGTGGCCTCCTTTCGAAGGGTATTTGATGTTCCGGCTCACTCCTCCTCTGCTGCTAAACGACTCATGTCCATTCAGCAAGGTACAAGATCTGTTGCTCAGTATGCTATTGAGTTCCGTACGCTTGCTGCAGAGGTAGGTTGGAACAATGAAGCCCTTGTTGCCGACCTTCTTTCATGGGCTCTATAATGCGATTAAAGATGAAGTTGCTGTCAGAGATTTACCAGATGATCTCGAGGCATTGGTGTCTTTTTTTATCCTAATTGACATCAGACTCAGAGATGCCCTCTTTCAAGGAGTGCTTGCGGAAACCTCATGTTCCGTTGTCACCTACGTGTTCGTTCCCACCAATGTCTCCCTCTCCTCCAATGCCTCCTGGTCCCAAGTCACCAGGTACTGCTGAGCCAATGCAGCTGGGATTCATGCGCCTCTCCGCGGCGGAGAGGGCCTTTAGGAGGAGGGAGGGGCTCTGCCTCTATTGTGGGTTACAGGGCCACCTTTTGAAGTCTTGTCTTACACGGCCGGGAAACGCTCACACCTAAGGTCCTGTTGGGGGCAGACCTTGGGTGGTTTATCCTCGTCCCCGGAACCGCTTAAGGAGAAACCTTTGGTCACGGTTCTCCTTTCCTGGGTGGACTCCTCCATAGTCACCAAGGCTCTTGTTGACTCCGGTGCTGTGGGCTATTTCATTGACAGTGCTTTTATATCAAAGCACTCCTTTCCTGTTTTGCCTCGGTCCGTTCCGCTTGCTATTGAGGCCATATTGATGGTAGGCCCCTTCAGCCCGCACTCGTTACTCACGAAACTGCTCCGTTGTCCATGGCTGTTGGGGCTCTGCATTTTGAAACCCTCCAGTTCCAGGTGATAAACTCTCTGCATTTTCCAGTTGTTCTGGGTTATCCCTGGCTCCAAAAGCCCAATCCCAGTCTCGACTGGCGCAGGTCCGACATTTTGTTGTGGTCCCCGCAATGTATTTCCACTTGTCTTCAGAAACCAGTTGAAGTCTTGTGCTCTTCTTCGGTATCTCAATTGCCAATGGAGTACCGAGAGTTCCTAGACGTGTTTGACAAGGTGCGTGCCGGTACGCTGCCTCCTCACCGGTCTTACGATTGTGCCATAGACTTGCAACCCAGAGCCATTCCTCCTCGGGGCCGGGTGTACCCTCTGTCACTTGCAGAGAATTGTGCTATGGAGGAGTATGTTGCAGATGCTCTGTCGCGGGGGATCATCCGCAAATCCTGCTCTCCTGCAGGGGCTGGCTTCTTTGTGAAGAAAAAGGGTGGCGAGTTAAGACCATGTATCAATTATAGGGGTCTTAATCGTCTTACCATTAAGAATGCTTACCCTATTCCGCTTATTACGAAACTCTTTGACTGCCTCAAGGGAGCTACGGTCTTTACTAAACTTGATTTGAGAGAAGCGTAAATCTCGTTAGGATTAAGGAGGGCCACGAATGGAAAACAGCATTTAACACCAGGAGTGGGCATTATGAGTATCTTGTAATGCCCTTTGGCCTATGTAATGCTCCTGCTGTTTTTCAGGAATTTATTAATAATGTCCTACATGATATGTTGCAACAGTGTGTTGTGGTGTACTTAGACGACATCCTCATACACTCAACCACACTTGAGGCTCATCATTCTGATGTTACACGGGTTCTTCAGAGACTACGTGAGAACGGCCTGTTTTGTAAACTCGAGAAATGTGAGTTCCATCAGACTCAAGTAACCTTCCTAGCTTATGTTATCACCGTTGCAGGGTTCTCCATGGATCCTGACAAGTTATCTGCAGTTCTGCAGTGGCCTCGCCCAGTTGGTCTTCGGTCTATTCAACGTTTTTTGGGGTTCGCCAATTAATATAGGAAGTTTATTAAAAACTTTTCTTCCTTGGTCAAACCTATCACAGACATGACCCGTAAAGAGAATGATCCACTCCATTGGTCACCTACTGCCATTAAGGCCTTTGATAGTCTTAAGACTGCCTTTGCTGCCGCTCCAGTTCTGGCTCATCCTAACCCTGTCCTGCCTTTCGTTCTTGAGGTCGATGCGTCTGAGACTGGAGTAGGTGCCCTCTTGTCTCAACGTCCTACGCCTGACGGTTCCTTGCATCCGTGTGGTTTCTTCTCTAAGAAATTGTCTCCAGTGGAGTGCAATTATGAAGTTGGCGACAGGGAATTACTGGCCATAATTTTGGCACTCAAGGAATGGAGGCACCTTCTCGAAGGTACTAGCGTGCCAGTGCTCATTCTTACGGACCACAAGAATTTGACTTATCTATCTGAAGCAAAACATTTATATATATATATATACACACACACATATATATATATATATATATATATATTTGTATACATACACATACATATATATATATATATATACACACACACGCACACACATACATAAAAACACATGAAAACATTAAAAAACATTTATGCAATATTCAGTAATTTAGTAAAGGTTTTAACTATGTATTTACTGTAAATATTTCAAATTCCAATGTTTTGCACATAGTAGAATTTGTTCTATGTATTTCTAAATAGATATTTCTATGGTGGGTGGTTTAGGGATGGGGAATGGGTGGTTTAAGGACAGGGAAGGGGTGGTGGATGGGTACAATCCAGATGCCTTTTCTCTTGGTCCTTTTTGGGGGGTCAAGAAGGACTTTTCCCAGGGTATTTTGCCTTCTTTGGACAGCTTTTTTTCTTCCTACATCAGTGGGGGAATAAGAGAGAGAGAAAGAGAGAGAGACATATATACACATACACACATACATAAAACACATGAAAACATTAAAAAAACATATTTATGCAATATTCAGTAAAGGTTTTAACTATGTATTTACTGTAAATATTTCAAATTCCAATGTTTTGCACATAGTAGAATTTGTTCTATGTATTTCTAAATAGATATATATATCTGTATATATCTTTACCTATATATAATCAATCATGTATATATATTTAGGTATATATATATATATATATATATATATTAAAGAGAGTTACCAGCGCTCAGTTGTTCCACAAACAGATAGATAAATGTAGTGTTATATTAAGGAAATGTATGTAGATTTCTGCACCTGTCTAAGAGATATGTAGATCTGGGATGTATTTGTTCCCTGTAAACTCTTATTAGACTTGATGGGTGTAGGTATTGAGCTGCATGAACGTATACGATTCAGTGTACCCCTGACACTGATGGAAAAATTACATACAAGAGAAATGTCGAAAATAATTCAGCGCTACAAATACTAGAGATATATAAATATATATGGTGTTACATCAAATGTATGTGTGAAATGTCTCTCTGGTGGAGTGGACAAGTGACCTTGATCTCACACAGGTAGTCCAAAAGGTAAATAAGGACAAGGTTAGGTGGATCTTATAAGTGCAAGATGTTGTTTTGCATGTGAGCAATAATAGTCGATAATAAGTCTTTAAAATAACTGCAACAATGATACTAGGAGACAAGTGGTATGCCCTTACCAGAGGGTACCTCAATCATATGAGGTAATGTCTGAGTGTCTGATTTACTTCTCTCCGGTATGTCTTGGTAGTCTTTCCTGTGTTGGAAGATGTCCTGGTCTTTTATTTCATGCCGGCTTGTGTATGGTACTTTCACCCTTGGAGCTTCCTGGTCTCTGGTATTGCTGACTTGGTGTCTCTCCGCAGTATGGTAAAGAAAGAAAAAGAGTACATAGTGTAATACTGTATAAATAAAAATTTATTAAATACAAGGCAGGTATAAGAAATGCACTCACATTGATTAACCTCAATCTGTATGAGGTAAGTAATGGTGTGTAGATATATTTTTATACACCACCTTAAACAGGTGTTGCTTGAGGCAGGTGTCTGATAATAGTAATAAACTTCTTGCGTGAAACCCAATGGTAAACAGCTTCACGTTGTGTCCTGATGTGTCCCAAATAGGTACTGGTAAAGATCCCTGGTTGTTAGTTACACTTTTACTGTGTGAGGACCATAGGCAGTGTAAACAATGGTAAAGAATGATAAAGAAATCCTAGAATGTCTTGGACCTGCAGCTAAGGCAAATTAAAGCAGCTGTAGTTTCTGCTATATCTGACAAAGTATATATGGAAACAAAGTTTCCCTGTACCTGATATGCGATACAAACAAGTGGTGTATGTAACAAGTTAGCCAGAAACAATCGGTGGTGTCAGAGCCTGCTGTGGTCTGATAGTTTAAGGCAACTGTACTGTCGGCACGTATCAGCGTGGAGTACTATATGTTCCAATCAATTAGATAAAAATGGTGTATGCTGCTTTCATAGCCTGATGTCTCGCTTGATGCATGAGGCAAATGCTATGTGAAGCTGTGTGAGTGCGAGTCAGTGTTTAAAAATGAGGAGCGTGGAATAAATTATCCCAATGGTAGAAAATATGTAGCAAGGATGGAGCACTCAAAGGTGCCGCTATAGACGGTCAGGTGGATACGCCTGATAGGTATCGTGAAGACCGCTGTGGGTGACTGTTTCAAATCACAGCCGCTTGAGTAAAAAAGAGCAAAGCCACACTCTGAAAATAAAAATCCTTACGCGTTTCGAAGCGTGGAGAAACGCGTAAGGATTTTTTATTCCACGCTCCTCATTTTTAAACACTGACTCGCACTCACACAGCTTCACATAGCATTTGCCTCACGCATCAAGCGAGACATCAGGCTATGAAAGCGGCATACACCATTTTTATCTAATTGATTGGAACATATAGTACTCCACGCTGATACGTGCCGACAGTACAGTTGCCTTAAACTATCAGACCACAGCAGGCTCTGACACTACCGATTGTTTCTGGCTAACGTGTTACATACACCACTTGTTTGTATCGCATATCAGGTACAGGGAAACTTTGTTTCCATATATACTTTGTCAGATATAGCAGAAACTACAGCTGCTTTAATTTGCCTTAGCTGCAGGTCCAAGACATTCTAGGATTTCTTTATCATTCTTTACCATTGTTTACACTGCCTATGGTCCTCACACAGTAAAAGTGTAACTAACAACCAGGGATCTTTACCAGTACCTATTTGGGACACATCAGGACACAACGTGAAGCTGTTTACCATCGGGTTTCACGCAACAAGTTTATTACTATTATCAGACACCTGCCTCAAGCAACACCTGTTTAAGGTGTATAAAAATATATCTACACCCCATTACTTACCTCATACAGATTGAGGTTAATCAATGTGAGTGCATTTCTTATACCTGCCTTGTATTTAATACATTTTTATTTATACAGTATCACACTATGTACTCTTTTTCTTTCTTTGCCATATTCCATCCCACACGGTGAGAGCCAAGATCCAGATTGAACTACCATACTGCGGAGAGACACCAAGTCAGCAATACCAGAGACCAGGAAGCTCCAAGGTTGAAAGTACCATACACAAGCCGGCATGAAATAAAAGACCAGGACATCTTCCAACACAGGAAAGACTACCAAGACATACCGGAGAGAAGTAAATCAGACACGCAGACATTACCTCATATGATTGAGGTACCCTCTGGTAAGGGCATACCACTTGTCTCCTAGTATCATTGTTGCAGTTATTTTAAAGACTTATTATCGACTATTATTGCTCACATGCAAAACAACATCTTGAACTTATAAGATCCACCAAACCTTGTCCTTATTTACCTTTTGGACTACCTGTGTGAGATCAAGGTCACTTGTCCACTCCACCAGAGAGACATTTCACACATACATTTGATGTAACACCATATATATTTATATATCTCTAGTATTTGTAGCGCTGAATTATTTTCGACATTTCTCTTGTATGTAATAAATTATATATATATATATATATATATATATATATATATATATATATACATACATACATACACACACACACACACATATTTCTGAAAAAACAGAACAATCTTCTATGTGAAATATTTGTATTTTCATGTCAAGTTAGCGCACATGAGAATATGTGACCGGGTTTGCGCGTGAGTTCGGCGTTTTCCCCACACTTTTTTTGCTCCATTGACGTCTATGGTACGTGAAAGCGCACACGATATTCTAAAGTTTACTTTTAACTCATAATACGAGCGCAACCCAATGAGAGCAAAAAGACGAACTTCTAGCTCAGTCAACGCTTGAGCGAGAGCATTAATTTGGGCTCCACTTGTAGTATGGCCCGATATGTATATATATATATATATATATATATATATATACACACTCACCAACACATACATTTCCCTCTCTCTCACACATAAATACATATGTACACATATAAGGACATATATAGGGCTCCATTTATCATTCATTCTTGAAATATGACTTTCAGTTCTCCTATCAGTTCTCCGCAGCTCGCCTTTAGAGAGGCGCACATGTGCGCCCATATTTATCATAAAATCGGTAGTATTTTAACACCAATTTCCAAAGGCGAGATGCGGCGGATTAATGATAAATTTCTCTGTTAGTATTATATATACGCCTTATTTATCATTAGAAATACTCCCAAACAAACTTGATTTTTGTATAGAACCTGTCTAACTTTTTTTTTTTATTATTATTGAAATCTAACTTGTTTAAACCACCCTTAAAGGGACAGTATACACTAATTTTCATATAACTGAATGTAATAGACACTACTATAAAGAATAAGATGCACAGATACTGATATAAAAATCCAGTATAAAACAGTTTAAAAACTTAGAAGCTGTCAGTTTGGCTGTGTTGAAAAGGTAGCTGGAAAGCCCCCTGCAAGTGGGAAATAAGTCACTCCCCCCTCCCCCTTCTTTTGCATATGAAAAGACCCTTTACACAAACAGAAGCAAGCTGGAGAAGGTATCTGACGTTATTCACATAAAACTTTGGGGCTTGGTTAGGAGTCTGAAAATCAGAGCAATGTTATTTAAAAATAAGCAAAACTATACATTTATTTAAAAAAAAACCTTTATGGGCTATATAAATAGATCATCTACAAAACATTTATGCAAAGAAAAAATGAGTGTATAATGTCCCTTTAACTGTGTATTTCATTATTTAAATACAAACCTAATTTAATTTTAATGTAATAAAATAAATATATCATTATTTTCTTTTTAAATTATGACAACACATGTAACCCAATACATGTAAATTAATCAATAAATGCATTTTTGGTTTTAGTCATGTATAAGAAAGCTTTCTTTTTTTTACATATGCTACAATTATAAAAATAAAACAATAACACCTTTATCTTCTTCCACACCCCCTGCAGTACTTTTGACTCCTATAGATATGCAAAAATGTCAGTGGTGACCCACAATATGTTAATAACTATGGACATGTATCACATCCCTACTTGATATAATTTATTGTTAGCTTTAGACTGATAAGCTTGTCTTCCTTTACAAATAGAAATTAATAGGACACCAAATTTGTATTTTCAAATAATATATTTATTATAAAACATAAAATAAAAAAAAATTATGTTATCTTCACATTCATTGATTTAAAAATATATTATCAAAAGAAAATTGGCATCATTGATTCATATTTCATTCTTATAGCTGCCAAAATTAAGAAATATTCCATCTTCTCTCGTGAAAAAAGAATTTAAGGTTCTCCTAAGACGCAAAATAATGCTAAATTTGAATTTCGGCCATTAGTAAGGCGTATTTTTAAAAATACGACCAAAAAAGGGCTTTTCTGTGCTTTCTTTGGCGCACATGTGCGCCTAGGCGAGAGAGAATAGAGTGGGAGAATTTTGCGGTCGTATTTGCTTATTTTTAGGCGTATTTTGCTTTGAAAAATAGGAGAACAATTCAGACAGCGTATTTATAGGCTTAAATGTGGGAGAATTACAATGATAAATGGAGCCCATAGAAGTGCATTGGAGTCCTTTGCAGTTAAAGTGGCAGTAAACTTGCAAACTAATGTTATATAATTCTGCACATAGTGCAGAATTATATAACATTAGCTTACCGGCACATTTATACTTTTTTTTTTTTTTCAATATAGTTTTTATTTTACATCAGCATTACATCAATCTTCCCAAGGAAGAACATTGTCTATAGTTTTTTACATACATGCAATTTTATATCTAACTCATCTTGACTTAACTAAAGCTCAAAATTACAGTTAATCACTTTTCCTCATTAATCATCCTTAATCAGTCTGATTTATGTACATTTTATATTTCAGTTGACTCAGTAGTTATAGTTACGGTTAGTTAATTGCTAATCAACCACAATAACAGTCTACAAGAGTGAGTTATGTTAGACAACAGAGCAATCTTACATCAATTTTTCCCAGAGAAGAATATTGTCAGCAATTAATCCATACAGTATTTATATCTTCCTAGTCTCTTAGAAGCTCTAAATTATTGATAATCAATTTCTATTCTTTTCTCAAAAGTTATCCTTAACCAGAGCAGTTTTATATGCATTTTTTTTTTTATTTCAATTAACTCTGTTACTTAATAATTGCAGTTTATTAAAAACCAACCATGATACCAATCTACTAGAAATAGCTTAAGCGACCCTACAACACAGAAAACAAAATAAAAACAATAACGACAACAAAAATGAGAACAACAAAAAAAAAAAAAAGAAAAAAAAAGAAAAATAATTGTAAATAAAAATAACAATTCTCCTATCCCCCTCATCGAACCCCAGCACCCCCCTACCAAGCATTCAGCAGCACCAATTCAGAATTTCTGAATGGGTAAATTAAATGATCTATTTCAGGGGATTGAAATATTTTGATAAATTTCGCCCATTTGCTGAAAAAAGCTATTATTTCTCGTTCTGAGGATAGATCCGTTGCTTTTTGTTCAATTAAGCATTGTTTTTTTAGATAATTTCTGAGCTCAGCTATTGTTGGGCTAAACCTATTCTTCCAGTTCCTAAAGATTACATTTCTAGCTGCTAAGATAGTTAAATTTACTATTTTGGAGTCAGTGAAGTCCCTATTATTGTTTGACAAAAAAATAATCATGGGTAGCGAGATTTTGAGATGTGTGATCTTCATTATTTTAAGTAACAGATACTCGACCTTGCCCCAGAATTGTTTAAGTCTAGGGCAGTTCCATATCATGTGAATTAAATCCGCTGCCGGCAGACTACATTTTGGGCATTTATTAAAGTTTAGATTGTACCATCTGTAACCTCTGTCAGGGGTGAAATATGTTCTATATAATAACTTTATATGGGACTCCCTCCAAGTTTCTGCAATTGTAGCATCATTTGCTGATCTTATAGATCTAGCCACATGTGAGTTACTATCTATATCAGTATTGCTAAGGGTTGCCCATTTATGAGCTATCCTCTCTAGATTCATATTTCCTTTATATGAGTTCATAAGATTGTACCAGGGTGAAATGGAGAACAGACCTGCCCTATTTAGAGCCACCCAATTCTCCAATCTTCCACAGGACCATTTCCACGGAAACTTATTTACTAATTGTGAAGTATAGTGTCTAGCTTGGAGAAAGGTGAAAAAGTCCTGATTGCTCAGGTTAAATTCAAGTTTCAGTTCCTCAAATGATTTAATTTTACCTGTCTCTGGATTAAGGAACTGTGAAACCAATCGTAAACCCTGGTTATGCCAATATCGTAATTTTACCGATTGAGATCCCTCTTGAAATTCGGAATTCCCTAAAAAGATTTGGAATCTGGGAATACTGATATCTACTTCTAGAAGCATGGCTATTTTTCTCCAAGCAACAACTATCGAATAAATAGTTTTAACATTTTTCACTTGCTTAGGAATCAAGTGGGGTGGGCTATGAAGTATAGATGTAGGCAGAAGAGGATATATTATACTGGCTTCTAGATCATAATCTGAGAAATGGTTGGATCCCGCAATCCAATCTGTTGCAACTCTTCCCAGGAACGACAAGTTATAAAGATATATATTAGGTGTTGCCAAGCCCGCCATCTGTCTAGGAAGATATAATCTTTGCAAAGATATTCTGGGTTTTTTGGATTGCCATATAAATTTGCGCAATGCAGTGCTGAATTTCTTAAAGTCATATGATTTTAATCTAATAGGAATATTTTGCAATATGTAGCAGATTTTAGGCAGAATCACCATTTTAAATAATGCGATACGTCCAGTTAATGAAAGAGGTAGATTCTGCCAATTTCTCATCTGTGTTATAGCTTGTAATAGAATTGGTGATATATTCAAAGAGTACCATTCCTGAGGATGGATAGATATCAATATTCCCAAATATCTGAATGATTTGGTCACAACCTTAAAGGGGTTATCTATATAAGAGTTTTCCTTCGTTCTTAGCCATAGTAGTTCTGATTTCATATTGTTCATTTTATAGCCTGAGAATTGGCCAAATGTTTCAATTATTTCCAACAGCTTTGGGATATTTACTAGGGTATTTGAAATATAAATCAATAAATCGTCTGCATATAATGCCACTTTAACTTCCTTATTAAGGATTTTGATACCCTCAACTTGTTGTCTGATTTTAATAGCAAGTGGCTCAATTGCCAAGTCAAATAATAAAGGGGATAACGGACACCCCTGCCGTGTCCCCTTTTTCAATCTTATTCTGTCAGATACTAATCCATTAGTGAGTAGACTTGTAGATGCTTGTTCATTGACTTTTTTAACTAGATTGATAAATTTATTCCCCAGTCCAAATCGTTCTAACGTATCAATTAAGTGTTCATGATAGACCCTATCGAACGCTTTTTCAGCGTCGATAGCTGGAATAGCCGCGTCTGGGTAATTCAAAGGTAGCCTTTCTTCTGAATTATTAAAATAATCAACAATTAGAAGAAGTTGTCTTATTTTGGCTGCTGAACTGCGTTTAAATAAAAACCCCGCCTGGTCACTATGAATAATCTCGGCTAATCCTCCCTGTAATCTTTTAGCTAAAATAGAAGAAAATAACTTATAGTCAGAATTTAGTAAGGCTATGGGTCTATATGATTCCCTTTGTTGTGGATTTTTTCCTGGTTTAAGTATTAGAGTAGTGTAAGATTCCACAAAATTTGATGGGATTTGGGCCTCTTCTATAAAAAAATAATTAAAAAGCTTGGTTAGATGGGGAGTAATTGTTGTTTCTAAACTTTTATAGAATTCGTTGGGGATTGCATCAGGACCAGGGGCTTTCTCATTTTTTAAAGTTTTAATTGTTTGCATTACTTCCGTTATTGGTGCATTTAATTTAGCTTTAAACTCCTTATCACACTTTGTGATGGGTATACCTTTCCAAAATTTGTCTTGTGCATCTACCTTAAATGTAGAATTAGTATATATGGCTTTATAATATTGAAAAAACGATTCTGAAATTTCCTCCGTTTTGGTGAGACAATTCCCATCCGCCTTTAGACATTCAATTATATTAGACTGTTTAGAGTTTTTCACTAGTTTAGACAATAGTCTGCCTGATTTATTCCCGTATCTGTAAAACTTTGATTGATATTTTAATTCCATTTGTATTGTCTGGGAGATTATAAAAGTATCTCGTTCCTCTTTTAATTTTACATATTTTTTCCAATGTTCCTCTAGTGGGGAGATCAAATATTTATTGTATGCATTCACAACAGAATTTAATAATTGTTTTTCCTTTAGGCGTGCATTTTTTTTAATTTTTGCAATATAAGATATAATATCACCCCTTAACACGGCTTTCGCCGTTTCCCAAATGATTGATGGACTCGGCACTGAACCTTCATTTAAATTAAAAAAATCTTCCATTTTATTTTTTAGCCAATTATTATATTTCTGATTATTTGATAAGTATTTTGGATAAAAGAAACGTGATCCTGCTGATCGATTCTTTTGGGTTGGAATATCTAGAGTTATAGGGGCATGATCTGATATACAAATCTCCATAATTGCTGTCTTAATTCCTATATTATACAACTTATCATTTACTAGGAAGAGATCTATTCTCGATAGAGATTTAGATGCCTTCGAGTGGCAAGTATATCCTTTATAATCTGGATTTTGAGCCCTCCATACGTCCCTTACCGCCAAGTTATAACAAATAGTATTATACAGTTTTGCTTCTAGGTTGTCTTTTTTAGTTTTTCTTTGTGTGTTACCGTGTCTAAATCTATCTAAAGGGTATCTGGGAGCCATGTTAAAATCGCCCGCTATCACAATATAACCCTCTGCTACCTGTAATATTTTGGATTGGAGGGAGTCCCAAAATTGTTGATCTATTACATTCGGAGCATAGAGGTTACAGATGGTATATACTATATTGGAGATTTTTATCTTTAATATTATGTATCTGCTTTGCGTGTCTATTATTGTGTCTATTATCTGGTAAGATAACTCTTTACCCAATAAGATAGCAACTCCTTTTTTTCTTTTTAGTGACGGAGCGTATATTACCTCTGCTACCCATGAGAATCTTAATTTCAGGGATGTTTAGGTGTGTCTCCTGTACTAATGCTATTGATGTCTCAAGTTTCCTAAGATGGTTCAAGATCGTTTTTCGTTTAATTGGAGAAGTTATACCCCCTATATTCCAAGATGTTATTCTAATTTTATTATTCATTTACCGTTGTCCATAAATGTCCACATCCCCCACCCCCCCATGACCAAGGGAGGGGGGGAGGGGAGGAAGCGGAGACTGACAAAAAGGGGATATAAGGTTTGACATAGAGGGAGAAAGAGGAAGAGAGGTACAGGAGCAGGGGAGGGAGAAGGACAAAAAAAAAATATAATAATACTAATAATAAAAAATTAAAACCATAATTTGTTCTACATTGTAAATCAAGGATTACACTCTCCATTGTGTTATAGAACCTTACCCTCATATTTTCCATACGGGGAATAGTTAGAGAGGACAAAGGAATAGAGGGAATTACCATCAGTTTATCCCCTGCTCCACTAGCTTTTTCTCCGCCTCTTCTGCTGAGTAAAAAAAAAACGTTTGACCCCCTAATAGCACCTTAAGTCTGGCAGGGTAGATAACAGTAGCCTGCCACCCTGCTTTTAGCATCTTTCCACAGACCGGGGAGAGCTCCCTCCTTTTCCGAGAAGTCTCAATAGAGAAGTCCTGAAAAAGCAAGATTTTATTGCCATTATATATGATAGGTTGGTTTTTGCGAAAATATTGTAGATATAATATTTTATCCTGGAAGTTTAAAAATTTTGCAATAATTGGTCTAGGTTTAGAAGTAGTGTTAGGACCATCAGCAGCTCTCCCCAATCTGTGGACTCTCTCAATTAAATAAGATGACTGGTTGCATAATCACAGCCAAGCACTCTCTTCTCTGACCCATGACTACTGTGAATCTGTGGACCCTAAAGCTTATGCTATACTGCTCTCTCTCCTGCACATCAAGCTTAATATGATTAACTTAAGCATTGCTAATGGTTGTGCTTTTAACTGTGCGACATCTATAACCAGACAGAGGAAATAGAGAGATGCGCCCTACTTAGAATGGGGTAATAATATTTTCATGAATCGTTAGGTTTCATTCTGTGGACGTTAATTTGCAGGAAGGTTCATAACTACACTGCCCTCTAACAGTATACCTCTATTATTTTTACACCTTCTTTCACCCTTGGCTTGCTTTGACCCTATAATCTGTTAGATATATCTATCTTAAAAAAATTAAATGTGATCACATAAATGGAGATTATATGCACTATATAATTATATGACCCACGGGAGACTATCTTAGCAACCACCCTAAGGAGACATGGTCAATCTAAAGTGAAGGCCCCATAGCATTATGCAAATTTGCTTCCTGCATTACCCATTATCTTTAGCACACTATGTTAATATTCCCTAGACTACTGTGGTTCAGGCTGTGTGTCCTCCAATCCCAGATAACAGAAAGAATGATGACCCTACTCAAGAAATGGCAAAACTACTAATATGGCCGATTAAGCCCCCACTAGTGGACGGCCTCTTGTAGAAAGGATTATACCCCCTCTATACTTTAAAGCACCTTTCCATTAATGCTATACTTTCTCTATCTCCAGTTAGTACCTTACTGATAATTTACTGAGTCTATCTTTTCCCCTATACGATATGCATACTAACTCAATAACGCCCTTTACTTAAGCGGTTCTTACCCGCTGATTGTTATTGAGTATTCTAAATCCCCCCGTCCCCTACCCTTTACACTACATATACGGGTCCATAAGTGACCACTTCATATGATATTCTTCCTCTAAGTATTAATTTGCTTTTCCGGGTCCAAAAGTGGCCGTCTGTGTCATTTGAGGAATTGATTGAAGAATAAAACAAAAAATAGAGGTTCCTAATATATACCTAGCATTGTACTATTTTGTTATTTCATGTATAAGAATAATTATTGTTTATTGGATATTATTGTCATTTTTGTTATGAGGTATCAAATACCTATTGTACTCAACAGCATAACCTCAATAAAAAATATTTAAAAAAAAAATAAGATGACTGGGAATCTGGGATTTTAAGAATTTGGGGTAAAATAGTTGTTATTACTTCCATGAGATTTTCCTGCTTAAAGGGGTCTGGGAATCCAATGATTCTAAGATTATTTCTTCTTGACCTATTCTCTAAGTCATCTATTTTTGTTTGTAATTTCAGAATTTCACTCTGGGTATCCTCAATCTGGAGTATGTGAGAGTTTGTTATGTCTTCTAGATCTGAGATTCGTTGCTCCACTTCTTGGAGTCTCCTAGAATATTGTCTCACTTCTGTTGTTAGTAGAGAAAAATCATGTTTCAACTCATTTTTTAGTGTGTCGAATTTAGGGGAAATTGCTTCTAAAATATTAGCTACCAATTCGTGATTTTCTTGTGATGCTACACTTTTTTGAGTTTTTAATGTGATGATTTCATTTAAGTTCTCAGCTGTGGTTTCTGTAGTATTCTTATTCTTACGTTCCCTACTCTTGGACGTCATGCTTTGATTGTGCTTGTTAGTGGTAATAGGTGAGGTGATATATTTATCCATTAATTAGGAATATGGATGTGAATCCTGTGATTAATTGTGAAGGATCCCCCCTTAGATAGGGGCAATTAATATTAGTAGGGGGAAAAAAAAAGGAAGGAAGGAAGAAAATTTCCTTCTTTTCCCTTCTCTCTTCCTTGGGGGAAAAAGGTTCCCTCTCTCCCTCTCCTTTTAAGGAGGGGAGAGTGAACGTGGTATGTGAATTTTAAGCGTATTGTGTTACCCCTTGTGATAACAAAAGAAAAACTAATTTAATCATGAGAAAAAGGAAAAAAGAAAAAGTGCACTTTTAGTGATAAAGTGATCAATTAACAACTAATTAATTCGACAAGAAATGGCGACCAGTGGGAATATTTTGTTAATACATAACCTTTAAGTTCTCCTTTTTAGAACTCTTAATTGTCAATTTTATATATTCGAGAACAGTATCTTATCATTTATAATATCTATGTGAGAGTATTTTAAATTTTCAACTCTCTCAGTTTTAATAGAATGTGGTGTGCTTTTTGTTAATTTTTTCCCCTTCCTTGTTACAGGGATTTCCCTGATCAGAGTCTTGACCTCCCGATAATTTATATTTGTTCAGGTATTTAGCTTTTTTCCTCTTCCCATCCCCCTCCTCCCCCAGTATGTGAGTTATTAATTATGAGCTAGATCAATCCTTTATATCATTTATATATGTTTCCCCTTAACCCCCAGACTATTTTGCTACTGAGGAAGAAAATCTACCAATATACCCTTTTTTCTCTTTGTAAGAGAAGAAAAAAAAGAAAAAGAGAAAAAGAGCAGAGATAACAAAAAAAAAAAAAAAACAATATTACAATTATATCTAAGCAATATCCTCCTCTACTATAGATAAGCATTGGACCAAACAATCCATCTTGTAAGATAATTTTAAAATTAGAATCTGAGAGAAAAAAGAAAAAAAAAACTCTAGTAAATTTGAGAAAGTCTCTTCTGTTATTTAGAATATTCTCCTTTTCTTCTTCTTTTGCCTTCTCCTTATTTCTGCAGTTTAAATGTTCAAGAATATGTAAAGTTTTGTAAGATTACAATGTATCTTTATTCATATGAGAGTGATATAGTTTATAGGCACTTTATGGGGTTTTCTACAGTCCTTAACCCCAATGAACTATAACACTGATCTGTTCTGCAGAATTTAAACTGAGATTCCTTTATATCTTATATCATTCCAGGAGACATAAACAAAAAATATTCCACTCACCCCTCTTGCGGTTTGTTAATCACAGTCCCAGCCACCAGCAGTGCGATATTTTTAGTATTTTGGACTATCAACAAGCCCACTATTTCGATGTTCTTAGGTGTATGTGTTCTCACACCTTCTATGAGGATCTTTCGTCCCCTGACTTCGCTCTAATCAGCTCCAGAACTTTCACCTTTCCTGAGCTTGTTCCGTATAGCCGTATCGCTCCTCCCTCCTTCAGCGTGTCTGGCAAGCGTGAGAGCCCAGGCTCAACTCCAGCAGCGTCTCTCCCAAGGATCCCCGCACCGCCCACCCCCACACGCAGCACCGGTGGGTGGGGGAGGCGTCCAAGGAACCAGGTCCGCGGTAAGACCCTCGAATAGTTTTTCAGGAGTATAGCTAGGCTTTCTGATTTCTCTGAGAGTTGATTTTATTTGTGTCTTCAGCTACCGAGTAGCCAGGGGAGTCTAGTCGAGTAGCCCAACAAATCTTTGCGTTTACCACCTCCTCACACGCAGCACCGGTGGGTGAGGAGGGAAACGCTGGTGGCAGGCTGTGTGATCTTAGGAGTGGGTGATGAGTCGATACAAATTCTGCCAAGGGTTAAATGTAAGCTGAGTTGGCTGACCACCCCTTACTCCCTGAATGAGAGGGGGGGGTATTTTAAAGGGTCTTTTTCAGCCTGAATTGGGAGCTTTGTTCATTCAGCCTTCTGAACCTAGCTCCGGGCAGATAGTATTTTCAGCATTGTTAGTGGTATACGCTGTGGGAAGAGTTACCCAGGTGATGTAGACAAAAGACCTGGCTGCAGACTTTCTCTTCACAGAGCTACCTGGCGTGAAAAGAACCGCCTCTGGAATACCTACAGGGGAGAACACCTGCTCTATGGACAGACTCCTCCTCTTCCTCAGAGCGGCACATTTATACTTTAAAGGATTGCAGAGAAATTGTAACTAAAACCTTCTTTTACCAGAACGTTGCTCCTTGCTCTACTAAGTGGGTCTGGATTTTACACAGCGCATCTCTGCAACACTGTGTGCCCGGTCGCGCCATTAAAATGAATGTAGCTCGCTGCTGCTCTGGTCTAGCAGCGGGAGCGAGCTACATTCATTATAATGGCGCGACTGGGCACACAGTGTTGCAGAGATGCGCTGTGTAAAATCCAGACCCGCTCAGTAGAGCAAGGAGCGGCGTTCTGGTAAAAGAAGGTTTTAGTTACAATTTCTCTGCAATCCTTTAAAGTATAAATGTGCCGGTAAGCTAATGTTATATAATTCTGCACTATGTGCAAATTAGTTTATAAGTTTACTGCCCCTTTAAGTAGATGAAAACATGAAAAATCATATATGTGCAATATTCATATTTAATAAAGGTTTTAAATATGTATGTACTGTAAATATTTCACATTCCAATGTTTGGCACATAGGGGAATATTTTCGAAGCATTTGTAAATAGATATCTTTATATATCTATACCTATACATACTTTGTATAAAAAAAAAATCCTATTTAAATAAAAACAACAGAATTTATATTTACCAATAAATTTATTTTTGTTTTGGGATGAGGAGAGTCTATAGGTGTCTATAATATGGGGGATATATTTTTTCTGCCACTAGGAGGAGGTCAAGAACCCTCACACAAGCTTTAATCCCTCTCTCCTCCTCCTCCTCTCCCCATTCAGTTTATATATAGCCGTATAGAGGAGACAAATAGAAAAGGTAGGATAGACAGAAAGCAGGATTAAGAGGTGAAAATAAAAAATAATTGCCCATCTAGTAAAAATGCAGGTGGGTCCTATGGTATCAGTAAGTATAAATTCTGCTTTCTTTTGTAAGATGAGGAGAGTCTATAGGTGTCCAAAACATGTGGGATACAATACCCAAGCTAAGAGGTCATGTTAAGGACAGGTGGGAGAAACTGATGGCAGTTCATATTTGCCAAAAATTATTGGCTGAATGACTTTCCTGCCAAAAGCAGCTTCGGAAGAAGCATAAATATCAAAAAAAAGAAAAAAAGAAAAAAAAAGGTATAAAGAGAAACCAAGCTGCCGTCTTCAAAATCTGTTCCAAAGAGGTGAGATTTTTGAAGGCCCAAGTAGTAGATACAGATCTAGTAGAGTGAGTAGTTACTCTTTTTGGAGGTGGTTTTCCCACAACCAAGTAAGCCTTAGAAATAGTCTGTTTTAGCCATTATGCCAAGGCCACCGCTTTTGACCCTTTCTGGAACCTGGCAAGTGGACAAACAAGCTAAAAGACCTGAGCAACTTCCTTGATCTCCCAGCTCAAAGGCACAGGATTTGTTTATCAGATGTCAAGAGCTTGTTTTTTTTATAGTTTGACAATGGCCTTCTAAGCCCATCTCCAGATTCTAATGACCTCAAGCAGCTCCTTAGTTTCCATTTCCATTTCCTTGAGTATCCCACAAGATTTATATCCTGTCCTTGTTCACTTTTTGCTCTTTTCATACAGCGGGGCTAATTTAACAATGTGCGAGCCACACATTGATAAATGCCGACAGCATACGCTGACGGCATTTATCATTGCACAAGCATTTCTCCAATCGGCCACTAGCAGGGGGTGTCAATCATTTCGATCGTATCTGATCGGGATGATTGCAGTCTGCCGCCTCAGAGGTGGCGGACGAGTTAAGGAACAGCAGTCTTAACTCCTGTTTCTGGCAAGCCTGAAGGCTTGTCCGGAAACAGCTGCATTCGGGCCTTGGTAAATCGGCCCCTAAGTCACAATTAAAAAATTTTAAATTAATTTTAAGGAACATTACATTTCAAAAAATGTTCTATCACATATATGAAAAAGAAAGCATGCTAACAATGCATTGATCTGTTTGAAAAAGTGTTAATTTAAAGGGATATGACCCCCCCCCCAAGATTTTTCTTTTGCGATTCAGATAGAGCACACAATTTTAAACAACTTTCCAATTTACTTAATTTTTTATTTATTTTCTTGATATCCTTTTATTGAAGAAGCAGCAATGCATTAATGGGAGCTAGCTAAACACACTGGTGAGCCAATGACACAAGGCATATATGAGCAGCCACAAATTAGCAGCTAGCTCCCAGGTATGCTTTTTAACAAAGGATGCCAAAAGAACAAAGCAACTTTAATAATAGAAGTAAATTAAAAAGTTATTAAAAATGGTATGATCTATCTGAATTGTGAAAGAAAAAAAAATGTATTTAATGTCCCTTTATAGCTGCTTAAATAGATATAATACATATAGGGGGCGCCCTTGGTCAAAAATGGTATGGATGATGGGAGTGAAAATGTAACTATATGATGGACACTAATAATACAATCTATCAAATAATGAATCAAACAACTGACAGAAAACAAATATTAAATCGATAAGTATGATTAGGATAACAAAGTCCCATATATCAAAACACAGTGTTTAATTAACAACCCAGGTGTATGATGTGAATCCAGGTCCAGGCAGCTGTCTGTGAGTGGATCAAAGGCCAAGATCCAGGATCAGCAATATGTAGAGAGTAGAGAGAAACAAAAGCGCCACATGGCCTAGCACTGTAAATATTTGTGTGAGATAGTGCATTAAATGTTTACACTCACATTTAGTTGAGCACCCCTCTTGGCGCAAGTAGAGCAGGCTGGAATCAAATAGTCACGCAGCAAACTGACCTCCGGTGTGGCTCGAACTTCAATGGATCAGGATACGATATCCCAAAAAGTGGCACACTGTATGATAAGGTGTAAATAAATATAGATGGTATAACAGCAAGTGGTAAGTACAAAAACTTACTTTATTTAAAATGCAATAAAAACAGAAATGCGTTTCTCAGCCAACCGATGGCTGTTTCATCAGGCTTAATACAATAAGTATAAAACACTTGTTATATGTATGGTATATATACATTTACTTCTCTTATGTAATTAGCTTAGGTAGGCTCAGAAGCAATGCACTACTGTGAGCTAGCTGCTTGTCACTGTCTCACCCAATGTGTTCAAGTAAAGCATTGACGTCCTTCAACAAAGGATACCAAGAATTTGACAATAGAAGTAAACCTGAAAATTGTATGCTCTATCTGAAACTGAAACCCAGCAGTTTTCTTTTATGATTATGTCCCTTTAATGTCTATTTCTCAACTCTGTATGTTTATTTTATAATATAATGTACAGTATCTCACAAAAGTGAGTACACCCCTCACATTTTTGTAAATAGTTTATTATATATTTTCATGTGAACAACACTGAAGAAATGACACTTTGCTACAATGTAAAGTAGTGAGTGTACAGCCGGTATAACAGTGTAAATTTGCTGTCCCCTCAAAATAACTCAACACGCAGACATTAATGTCTAAACCATTGGCAACAAAAGTGAGTACACCCCTAAGTGAAAATGTCCAAATTGGGTCCAAAGTGTCAATATTTTGTGTGGCCACCATTATTTTCCAGCACTGCCTTAACCCTCTTGGGCATGGAGTTCATCAGAGCTTAAAAGGTTGCCACTGGAGTCCTCTACCACTCCTCCATGATGACATCACGGAGCTGGTGGATGTTAGAGACCTTGAACTCCCCACCTTCTGTTTGAAGATGCCCCACAGATGGTCAATAGGGTTTAGGTCTGGAGACATGCTTGACCAGTCCATCACCTTTACCCTCAGCTTCTTTAGCAAGGCAGTGATCGTCTCGGAGGTGTGTTTGGGGTCGTTATCATGTTGGAATACTGCTCTGCGGCCCAGTCTCCGAAGGGAGGGGGATAATGCTCTGCTTTAGTATGTCACAGTACATGTTGGCACTCTCCCACCACCATGTTTGACTGTAGGCAAGACACACTTGTCTTTGTTGTACTCCTCACCTTGTTACCTCCACACACGCTTGACACCATCTAAACCAAATAAGTTTATCTTGGTCTTATTGGACCACAGGACATGGTTGCAGTAATCCATGTGCTTAGTCTGCTTGTCTTCAGCAAATTGTTTGCAGGCTTTCTTGTGCATCATCTTGTCAGGATGCCAGGAATCAGACAGAGACAAGAAGTGCAAAAATGATCACACCTTTATTAATAAAAAAAATAATAAAAAGTTCATAAGTCAAATAACAAGCCAGAAGACAAAACCAGAGCTGGTAGTCAGACGAGCCGAGTCAGGAGCCAAAGGGAGTAGCTGGAATCAGGAACAAGGAGAACAGCAAAGTCAGGAACAAGCCAGGGATCAGGAACCAGAAGAGACGTCAGACTAGCCAGGTAATACACATGAACTCACAAACAGGTCTGAGACAACGCAAGGGCAAAGCATACTGAACAGAGGCCCTTTAAATAATAAGTGATGACATCACAATTTTGAGACTGCAACCTGTCTCATACGGATGATGTACAACAGTCTGGCCATAAGAGGGCGTGCAGGAAATGAGCAGCATCACACACTCTGAACCAGATTCAGCAAGAAAGGTGAGTAAAATGGCTGCCAGCAGCACATGGCAAACAAAGCAGGGAAAAAACCCTGACACATCTTTAGAAGAGGCTTCCTTCTGGGACGACAGCCATGCAGACCAATTTGATGCAGTGTGCGGCGTATGGTCTGAGCACTGATAGGCCGATCCCCCACTCCTTCAACCTCTGCAGCAATGCTGGCAGCACTCATATGTCTATTTTCCAAAGACAACCTCTGGATATGACGCTGAGCATGTGCACTCAACTTCTTTGGTCGACCATGGTGAGGCCTGTTCTGAGTGGAACCTGTCCTGTGAAACCACTGTATGGTCTTGCCCACCATGCTGCAGCTCAGTTTCAGGCCTAGGCTAGGCCATCTTTATATAGAACAACAATTCTCTTTTTTCAGATCCTCAGAAAGTTATTTGCCATGAGGTGCCATGTTGAACTTCCAGTGACCAGTATGAGAGAGTGTAAGATCAATAACAACAAACTTAACACACCTGCTCCCCATTCACACCTGAGACCTTGTAACACTAATGAGTCACATGACACTGGGGAGGGAAAATGGCTAATTGGGCCCAATTTGGACATTTCCACTTAGGGGTGTACTCACTTTTGTTGCCAACAGTTTAGACATTAATGGCTGTGTGTTGAGTTATTTTGAGGGGACAGCAAATTTACACTGTTATACAGGCTGTACACTCACTACTTTATGCTGTAGCAAAGTGTCATTTCTTCAGTGTTATCACATGAAAAGATATAATAAAATATTTACAAAAATGTAAGGGGTGTACTCACTTTTGTGAGATACTGTATATAAAATAGAAACTATCTTTAGATAGATTTTTTTTTTTTTAAATAAATAATTTTTATCCACCCTGATAAATGCATACACCAATATACACATAAACACACCTTTGAACCTCTCCTAGCCCAGCACCTCACCATAGACCACATCGCTTTCAAAGTAATCTTTACCCTGACATGCCAGGCATAAATTATAATAACCTATACAATTTGTAAAACTACAGTCACAACCAGTTATTAGCAGCCACAGCCAGTCACTGCCAACTAAATAATGTAAAAGTGCTACATCTTGTCATTGTGATGTCATAATAACCAAGGGTATATAAAGAGCTGCAAGATGCTCTAGTTGGTGTTTTAAAAGAATGTCTACAAAGAAGGTCATCTGCATAGTTATAGTAATTATTATTATTTTCTCTTAGGTAAACATGTAGGAAGCTGACCTTTTGGGGAGGAGGAGAGGGCGGGCGTGGTTATAACCATGATACAGCCCATCAGCAGCTAAATAGCTAATCAGCAACTAAACAGCCCAACATCAACTAAAGGAGGGGGGAAGGGGTGGTGGATGGGTACAATGCAAATATATTTTCTCTTGGTCCAGGTTGTATAATCGATCGCCCCTTTTTTGGGGGCGATTAAGGATTTTTTTTTCTTGTGGTAAAAAATAGCAGTGCTCAGGGTTTTTTGCCTTCTTTTGACCAACTATTTTTCCCCCCTACATGGGGGCATTAGTATGTGTATGTACATTTATACACCCACACACAATATATATATATATATATATATATATATATATATATATATACACACACACGCACATACACACCAACACATAGGCCAGGTGAGAGACATGGTGGCAGTGATGGAATCTTACTCCCCCCCTCCTGTCCCTATCAGTACATGCCTCCTTTTCCATCTCTCTCCTTTTACTCCTTTGAAGTCCATTGCATTTGCCTGTTCTCTCCCCTCTCCCTAACTTTTCTATCACTGTTGGCAACACCACTATCTCCCCATCACCCCAAATTCACTGCCTCAGAGTTACACTTAACTCCAATCTGTCCTTCATACCCCACATCCAAATGTGTCTGTTTCTGAGTGCTGAAACTACTTAACAGCTAATCCATTCCCTGGTAATTTCCCAACTTGACTACTGTAATAACCTACTAACTGGCCTTCCTCTCTCCCGCCTCTCCCCCCTTAAATCCACCTTAAATGCCTCTGCTAGGCTAATCAACCTCTTCCGACCCCCTGTATCTGCTGCATCTCTCTGTGCGAGTACCTTCACTGGCGCCCTGTTCACAGCAGAATTAATATAAAAATTCTCACCCTGACCTACAAAGCCCTTACCAACTCTGCCCCATACCTGTCCTCACACATCAACAAATATACTCAAGCCCGCCCCCTAAGATCCAACAATGAGCTGCTCCTTGCATCTTCTACCATCACCTCCTCCCATGCTAGACTGCAGGACTTCTCTTGTGCGGCACCAACCTTCTGGAACGCACTTCCTCAAGCTGTCAGACTTTCCCCTAACTACTCCTCTTTTAAACGCTCCCTAAAGCCTTTTTTGTTTTGTTTTTTTAGCTATTTTGGTTTTCAAGATATAATCTGTAAATTCCATTGAATTAGTCCGTATTGCTTCAGACATGAGAAAGGAAGGAATGCAGCCACCAATCAGCAAGTGATATCCAATGTTCTGAACCAAAAATGGGTCGGCTTGTAAGCTTACATTGGTGCTTTTTTAAATAAAGATACCAAGAGAATGAAGAGATTTGATAACAGAAGAAAAATAGAAAGTTGTTTAAAATTGCATGCTCTATCTGAATCATGAAAGAGAAAAAATTGGGGTTCAGTATCCCTTAAAGTTGCACTCTTTAACTCTTTTAAAAGTCAGGTATTACCTATTATCACGTCAGGGTGGATTTGATTTAAATTACAATATGATTCAAGAGTCAGTAAGATCGATTTAAATGAATTTAAATCATGGTTTTCAATTTTATAATAATTTTTCAGATAATTTTTCCAGTTACCCATGCTGATTATAGGCCACACTCGATTATAGACAACACCCCTAATGTAAAGATTTAAATTAGGGGGGAAAGTGCGGCCTATAATCAGAACAATACGGTATATCAGACCATAACTGATTTGGTTATATATCATTAGATATGCATTCATAAATCCTTTAAATTAATTAAATTATTGGGATGTGAACTATCTCCATTTTTAAAGATTTATGTTTGATCAACTTTTTCATCTGTAGTTTATTGGAGGAGAAAATTAAGGATTACTTTAATAATAACAATTAAATAGTTTTATTTAACTAAAGAAAAAAGCAGAGTGACCTTAAAAATAATTTAAATTGTTTTATTTAACTAAAGAAAAACAAAATGTATGCTTACCTGATGAATTTCTTTCTTTCCGGATATGGAGAGTCCACAACATCATTCAATTACTAGTTGGGATATCACTCCTGGCCAGCAGGAGGAGGCACCACAGCAAAGCTGCTAAGTGTCACTCCCCTACCCATAATCCCCAGTCATTCGACCGAAGGGAAATGGAAAAGGTGTAGTAGTGCCTGAGGTTTAGTCGAAAATACCTGTCTTAATAAAGGGTGGGGTCGTGGACTCTTCATATCCGGAAATAAATAAATTTATCAGGTAAGCATAAATTTTGTTTTCTTTCCTAAGACATGGAGAGTCCACAACGTCATTCCAATTACTAGTGGGAACCAATACCCAAGCTAGAGGACACAGAATGAACAGGGAGGGAGAACAAGACAGGCAGACCTAAACAGAAGGCACCACCGCTTGAAGAACCTTTCTCCCAAAAGAGGCCTCAGCCGAGGCAAAAGTATCGAATTTGGAAAAAGTATGCAGAGAGGACCAAGTTGCAGCCTTGCAAAGCTGTTCCACAGAAGCTTCATCTTTGAAAGCCCAAGAAGAGGAGACAGCAATAGTGGAATGAGCTGTAATTCTCTCAGGAGGCTGCTGTCCAGCAGTCTTATAAGCAAAACGAATCATACTTCTCAACCAGAGGGAAAGAGAAGTAGAAGTAGCCTTCTGATCCTTACGCTTTCCTGAGAAACAAACAAACAGGGCAGAAGACTGGCGAAAATCCTTAGTCGCCTGTAGGTAGAATTTTAGAGCACGCACAACATCCAAGTTGTGCAACAGACGTTCTTTATGAGAAGAAGGATTGGGACAGAGAGAAGGAACAACGATTTCCTGATTAATATTTCTATCTGAAACCACTTTAGGAAGAAACCTCAATTTGGTATGAAGAACCGCCTTATATGCATGAAAGATAAGGTAAGGCGAATCACACTGCAAAGCCGAGAGTTCCAAAACTCTCCGAGCAGAAGAGATAGCAATAAGAAACAAAACCTTCCAAGATAGCAACTTAATATCTATGGAATGCAGTGGCTCAAATGGAGCCTGCTGCAAAACTTTAAGAACAAGGTTAAGGCTCCAAGGAGGAGCAACAGATTTAAAAACAGGCCGAATTCTTACCAGGGCCTGACAAAAAGATTGAACATCTGGCACATCCGCCAGACGCTTGTGTAACAAAATAGATAATGCAAAAATCTGACCTTTCAGAGAACTGACTGACAACCCTTTCTTCAGACCTTCCTTCAGAAAAGACAAAATTCTAGGAATCCTGACCCTACTCCAAGAGTAGCCCTTAGATTCACACCAATAAAAGGTATTTACGCCATACCATATGGTAAATTTTTCGAGTAACAGGCTTGCGGGCCTGGATCATGGTCTCAATGATCGACTCAGAAAATCCACGCTTAGACAGAACTAAGCGTTCAATCTCCAAGCAGTCAGCTTCAGAGAAACGAGATTTGGATGGAGGATTGGCCCCTGAGTTAGAAGGTCCTTCCTCAGAGACAACCTCCAAGGTGACCGAGAAGACATCTTCACTAGGTCTGCATACCAGATCCTGCGAGGCCATGCAGGAGCTATTCGAATTACTGATGCTCTCTCTTGTTTGATTCGAGCAAGAACTCGTGGAAGGAGCACAAACGGAGGAAACAGGTATGCTAGACCGAAATCCCAAGGAACCGCCAGAGCATCTATCAGAGCGGCCTGAGGATCTCTTGACTTTGAACCGTACCTTGGAAGCTTGGCGTTCTGCCAAGACGCCATCAGATCCAACTCCGGCACCCCCCATTTGAGGGTTAACCTGGAGAACACCTCTGGATGGAGAGCCCACTCCCCGGGATGAAATATCTGTCTGCTCAGGAAATCCGCTTCCCAGTTGTCCACTCCAGGAATGTGGATGGCAGATAGACAACAATTATGAGCTTCCACCCACTGAATAATCTGTGCCACCTTTTTCATGGCTAAGGAACTGCGAGTTCCTCCCTGGTGGTTGATGTAAGCCACTGAGGTGGTGATGTCAGACTGAAACATGATAAACCGGGCTAAAGAAAATTGAGGCCAAGCCATCAGAGCATTGTAAATCACTCTCAACTCCAAGATGTCCATAATAGTCCCTGCGCCTTTAACGAGTCCCAGACTGCTCCCTAGCCTAGCAGGCTGGCATCCGTGGTCACATTCACCCAGGAAGGTCTCCAGAAGCATGTGCCCTGAGACAGATGTTCCTGAGAAAGCCACCACAGGAGAGAGTCTCTTGTTGACTGGTCAAGATCTATCCTCTGAGACAGATCCAAATGGTCTCCGTTCCATTGTCTGAGCATGCATAATTGCAGAGATCTCAAAAAGAATCGAGTAAAGTGAATGATGTCTATGGAAGCGACCATCAGACCAATTACCTCCATACATTGAGCCACTGATGGCCAAACAGTAGACTGAAGAGAGAGGCAAGGGGAGAGAATTTTGGATTTTTTGACCTCCGTCAGAAAATTTTTCATATATAGGGAATCTATTATGGTCCCTAAGAAAACCACCCTTGTAGCTGGTACAAAGGAACTCTTTTCCAGATTCACTTTCCAACCATGGGAACGTAGAAAAGACAACAAGATCTCTGTATGAGAGTTTGTTTGTTGAAAAGATGGCGCCTGAACCAATATGTCATCCAGGTATGGAGATCCTCCTCATCAGACTTATAAGGGAGGGCAACCTGTGTAGCAGTAGGTGGAACAGAAACCTTAATATCTGATTGTCTAATTTTCCTCTTGCGTTTTCCCAGCATAGGAAAAGCAGATAATGCCGCAGAAGATACCTGTGCAGCAAAATCTGCAGGCAAATAAACTCCTCCAGGAGGCTGAGAGGAACTGAAGATAACTGTATGTGACGCCATAGAGGCTTGGGACGTTTGAGGAGAAAGCTGTGGCATTGCCTGAACAGCATCATCCTGAGAGACATTGGGCTCAGAGGGCAACAATTTATCTTTAAATTGAAGTGTTCTAGCTAAGCATGCAGCACAGAATTGCATAGGCCAAACAATTTGTGCCTCTAGGCATAACAAGCATTTGTCAAAAAACACAGAGCCTTGGTCCATGCCCATAATACTAAATAAAAAACAATCCCCAAATTCTAGAATTTTTTTAAATACATTTTCACTTTACGACTTTTTAATACCACAATTTGGCTGCCAGAAGTCTCTAAAACGATTGTATAGTAGATAGACACTGAACAGACTGAAATTCAAGGACGTCGTTTTCTGCTCTGTGAATATCCGACAGCAGAGAGAAGTCACATTACACTGCAGCTGGTTTCAAACTCAAGCAGTTTGTCAGTTAGCCTGTTCGAGCTAAGCAAGCAAAGAAAACCAACTGCCAAATTTTAAGTTTATACATAAATCGCTGTATAAAACATAAGCCACACACATACTAATAAAGTATTTAAAAAAAATTAGCCCAAAGAGGAAAAACGTCCCAATAAAGGGAATATTAACCCCTAGGCTCAACATAGATAATGTGCCTGCCCACTGCCAAAGAAAATCCTGTATAAAGGATTTTAAAAATGTCCCCATCTACTGTATATGACATATCCTTCTGAAGTGCAAGTCTCCAAGACCTAGAAGACAAAAGCACTTACCTGCAGTCTAGCTGTCCGGTAGGACGATAGCTCACAAGGCATGAAAGGACACATACTCCTTACAGAGACCTGTAGAAAAAGGAAGAACAGAGTAACCAACTCTGGCTTTCTGTACCATGGGCAGCAATGTGTTAGGAAACAAAGCAAGAACTACCTCACAACTTCCTTGCTGCTTAAAAGCCACCACTACTCTCCTGAAGAGATTGACGTGGACTCAGCTAAAACCAAATCCTTGCTTGAAGGGAAAAGTACCCGAAAAAGAATTCATTTCTTCAGACACCAAACTTCACCTCTTCCATTGACAGAGGCAAAGTGAATGACTGGGGATTATGGGTAGGGGAGTGACACTTACAGCTTTGATGTGGTGCTCTTTGCCTCCTTCTGCTAGCCAGGAGTGATATTCCCACTAGTAATTGAATGACATTGTGGAATCTCCATATCTTAGGAAAGAAAATAACCATTACCTTAATAATAACAATTTAAATATTTTTATTAAACTAAAGCAATAACATTTTATTTTTCATGCTTGCCCCTCCCTCCTCATACTTAGGTCCTTGTGCAGATCTATTCCACTCCAGTCTTCTATTCATTGAGCTTCTTGAAACTTACGGTAGTATGGGTTGATTCTGTGTTCATTTGCAGGGGAGCAATGTCATGAAATGGATAGTAAAGTCAAAATTAAACTTTCATGATTCAGAAAGAGCATGCAATTTTTAACAAATTTCCAATTTACTTCTCTTATCTAATTTGCTTTGTTCTCCTTGTATCTATTGTTCAAATGCACATAGGTAGGCTCAGAAGCAATGCACTACTGTAAACTAGCTTCTTGTCACTGTCTCACCCAATGTGTTCAGATAAGTCCCAGTAGAGCATTGCTCTCCTTCAAAATGTGAAATCCAAAAGTTTTCTTTCATGATTATTTCCCTTTAAGGTCTATTTCTCAACTCTGTTGCCCTAATATTCAAAACATCAACTGCCTCATTGGTCTGTCAAGATATTCTAAGAAAAAGTGCATGTCCGGGCAATGCTGGCGAGCAGTGATGTCTCTCCCATAGAAGTCCAAGAGAGCATGACATCACCACCCCATAACCGTTCGTCTGCATTTTGGTACAGCTGGGGGGCCCTATTTGAAGTAAACCTACACGGAGCAGATAGCGTGCTCACTGAAACTTAAAATAGTTTCTATGTAAGGTACACTTCAAACATTGCTTGTGGGACCTAAGTTTTATTACACCTAAGGATTTGGCATTGATCGATGATGACCAAAGAAGAGTAAGAAGGGCAGGAGCAGCAATTGACTTACTGAAATAGGTAGGCCTCACAGTACATAAACCTCATAAATACAAACCCAACTGGTAGTAAAAGTCCAGGAAAACAGGGGACGCCACTGAGTCCAGCTTGATACTGAGAAAATGTAAATCAAATCAAATGAGGTGGATCCCAAAACAGGTAACCCAAATGGTTAAAAGGGCAGCTCTCTCCAATCACACAGATTTGTGAAGGTATTATACAAGCATCAGTCTAGAAGACAAAAAGAAGAGGCGCTTACTCGTGTATATCAGCTTATACAAACAGGTAAATGTCTCAATCTCAGTTATACTCACAAAAGGGGCAGCAACCAGTTGTGCTAACCTCATAAATACACCTCTAAGGGAAGAGGAGGAGTACAAAGAGATGCCTAGAGTCCCTTGGACACAGCGTCCAGCAGTTCCCTAAGGATTTGGGATTGACGGTTGATGACCTCCACAGAGAAAAAGGGCAAGAGTGGTAAAAGCAGTGTCACTCTTTGTAAAGATCTGCGATCTGCCTTCATATAGTAAGGGAGCTCTGCCCCCAGCTGCAGTTTCCACTGTCTAAGCTGACAGATGGGACTGCAGCATGTGCTTCTGTGCTGAACGTAGGTACTACGTCACACACTATGCTTGGCAAAGTACTGTTTGATGTAGTACCTAAGTCCAATTGGCACAAGGGGTTAAATTAAAATGTTATTTTCCCCAACAAAGGCAGAAAATCTACCAGTCCCAGCTATGCACCTACTGCAATATATATTAAGCTACAATACTTTAACACTAGACTAGTAAACGAAATGTATAAATCCCCGGTCCTCAGAGTGAAAAAAATATAGGGCCAGATTACAAGTGGAGCGCAAAATATCGCTTTTGCTAGCACACGCTAATTCACATTGCAGGGAAGCATTGCGCTCACGACAGTGTGCTTCCATAGGCTCCTATGCGAGCCTCGTTGTGATGCTGTCACAGACGTCATCAGAACCTTGCGCAGCAAAGAGGTAAGTAGGGCAGCGATGGACAGCAGTTAGTAAATATATGTGCATATGACTATATACATATATATGTATGTGTTAATATGTGTATATACACACACACACATTTACACATAAATATATATGTATATAAGCATATACATATATATTTACTGGGAACACATTTCCCATAGGCCGCAATGTAAAGGAATTTTTAGTGCCTTTTTTTCTAACACCCCACTCACACCAACTTTAAAGCCCCAAAACTGCCTAGTGCCTTTTTTTTTTTTTTTTTAAATTTAAAATAAAAAAAAGCAACAATTTTTTTATATAAAAAACTTTAACCCTTTGGCTGCTAACCCATTTCCCACCTGGGTGCTAAGCTAGTTTTCAGCTTTTTGTTGCAGTTCACGTTTAAACACTTTTAGAAGTAAAGTTTGTGTGAATAAACTATACAAACTATATATTGTTTTTTTTCAGCAGACCTAGCAAATTCCAAATATACCATTATTATATCTGTATGTTTCAACAGGTTTTAAAAATAAAGCATAAAATATGAAAAAAGTGTATTTGTGTATCTTAAATTCCCAGGTGGCTACAGCTGTTAAACTGCAGACATCACCCCTAAATGTTTAAAGACAATTTTAAATAAGATTTTCAAGGTTGCCGTATCTGCACTTAAACAGCTCTAGCCACCTGGGAAGTTAAATAAGGGTACATAAAGTACACATTTGTAGAAAGTAAACCCCCTGCTTCATCAAATGAGGGGCTATATGTACTTCTAGCACAAAAGTGGAGTGTGCAAATATTCATGGAATATGGTGTTTTACTTAGAAAATATTATTTTTTAAGCAAAGTGACATGTTCAGTGCTGAAACTACTTAACAGCTAATCCATTCCCTGGTAATTTCCCAACTTGACTACTGTAATAACCTACTAACTGGCCTTCCTCTCTCCCGCCTCTCCCCCCTTAAATCCACCTTAAATGCCTCTGCTAGGCTAATCAACCTCTTCCGACCCCCTGTATCTGCTGCATCTCTCTGTGCGAGTACCTTCACTGGCGCCCTGTTCACAGCAGAATTAATATAAAAATTCTCACCCTGACCTACAAAGCCCTTACCAACTCTGCCCCATACCTGTCCTCACACATCAACAAATATACTCAAGCCCGCCCCCTAAGATCCAACAATGAGCTGCTCCTTGCATCTTCTACCATCACCTCCTCCCATGCTAGACTGCAGGACTTCTCTTGTGCGGCACCAACCTTCTGGAACGCACTTCCTCAAGCTGTCAGACTTTCCCCTAACTACTCCTCTTTTAAACGCTCCCTAAAGCCTTTTTTGTTTTGTTTTTTTAGCTATTTTGGTTTTCAAGATATAATCTGTAAATTCCATTGAATTAGTCCGTATTGCTTCAGACATGAGAAAGGAAGGAATGCAGCCACCAATCAGCAAGTGATATCCAATGTTCTGAACCAAAAATGGGTCGGCTTGTAAGCTTACATTGGTGCTTTTTTAAATAAAGATACCAAGAGAATGAAGAGATTTGATAACAGAAGAAAAATAGAAAGTTGTTTAAAATTGCATGCTCTATCTGAATCATGAAAGAGAAAAAATTGGGGTTCAGTATCCCTTAAAGTTGCACTCTTTAACTCTTTTAAAAGTCAGGTATTACCTATTATCACGTCAGGGTGGATTTGATTTAAATTACAATATGATTCAAGAGTCAGTAAGATCGATTTAAATGAATTTAAATCATGGTTTTCAATTTTATAATAATTTTTCAGATAATTTTTCCAGTTACCCATGCTGATTATAGGCCACACTCGATTATAGACAACACCCCTAATGTAAAGATTTAAATTAGGGGGGAAAGTGCGGCCTATAATCAGAACAATACGGTATATCAGACCATAACTGATTTGGTTATATATCATTAGATATGCATTCATAAATCCTTTAAATTAATTAAATTATTGGGATGTGAACTATCTCCATTTTTAAAGATTTATGTTTGATCAACTTTTTCATCTGTAGTTTATTGGAGGAGAAAATTAAGGATTACTTTAATAATAACAATTAAATAGTTTTATTTAACTAAAGAAAAAAGCAGAGTGACCTTAAAAATAATTTAAATTGTTTTATTTAACTAAAGAAAAACAAAATGTATGCTTACCTGATGAATTTCTTTCTTTCCGGATATGGAGAGTCCACAACATCATTCAATTACTAGTTGGGATATCACTCCTGGCCAGCAGGAGGAGGCACCACAGCAAAGCTGCTAAGTGTCACTCCCCTACCCATAATCCCCAGTCATTCGACCGAAGGGAAATGGAAAAGGTGTAGTAGTGCCTGAGGTTTAGTCGAAAATACCTGTCTTAATAAAGGGTGGGGTCGTGGACTCTTCATATCCGGAAATAAATAAATTTATCAGGTAAGCATAAATTTTGTTTTCTTTCCTAAGACATGGAGAGTCCACAACGTCATTCCAATTACTAGTGGGAACCAATACCCAAGCTAGAGGACACAGAATGAACAGGGAGGGAGAACAAGACAGGCAGACCTAAACAGAAGGCACCACCGCTTGAAGAACCTTTCTCCCAAAAGAGGCCTCAGCCGAGGCAAAAGTATCGAATTTGGAAAAAGTATGCAGAGAGGACCAAGTTGCAGCCTTGCAAAGCTGTTCCACAGAAGCTTCATCTTTGAAAGCCCAAGAAGAGGAGACAGCAATAGTGGAATGAGCTGTAATTCTCTCAGGAGGCTGCTGTCCAGCAGTCTTATAAGCAAAACGAATCATACTTCTCAACCAGAGGGAAAGAGAAGTAGAAGTAGCCTTCTGATCCTTACGCTTTCCTGAGAAACAAACAAACAGGGCAGAAGACTGGCGAAAATCCTTAGTCGCCTGTAGGTAGAATTTTAGAGCACGCACAACATCCAAGTTGTGCAACAGACGTTCTTTATGAGAAGAAGGATTGGGACAGAGAGAAGGAACAACGATTTCCTGATTAATATTTCTATCTGAAACCACTTTAGGAAGAAACCTCAATTTGGTATGAAGAACCGCCTTATATGCATGAAAGATAAGGTAAGGCGAATCACACTGCAAAGCCGAGAGTTCCAAAACTCTCCGAGCAGAAGAGATAGCAATAAGAAACAAAACCTTCCAAGATAGCAACTTAATATCTATGGAATGCAGTGGCTCAAATGGAGCCTGCTGCAAAACTTTAAGAACAAGGTTAAGGCTCCAAGGAGGAGCAACAGATTTAAAAACAGGCCGAATTCTTACCAGGGCCTGACAAAAAGATTGAACATCTGGCACATCCGCCAGACGCTTGTGTAACAAAATAGATAATGCAAAAATCTGACCTTTCAGAGAACTGACTGACAACCCTTTCTTCAGACCTTCCTTCAGAAAAGACAAAATTCTAGGAATCCTGACCCTACTCCAAGAGTAGCCCTTAGATTCACACCAATAAAAGGTATTTACGCCATACCATATGGTAAATTTTTCGAGTAACAGGCTTGCGGGCCTGGATCATGGTCTCAATGATCGACTCCGAAAATCCACGCTTAGACAGAACTAAGCGTTCAATCTCCAAGCAGTCAGCTTCAGAGAAACGAGATTTGGATGGAGGATTGGCCCCTGAGTTAGAAGGTCCTTCCTCAGAGACAACCTCCAAGGTGACCGAGAAGACATCTTCACTAGGTCTGCATACCAGATCCTGCGAGGCCATGCAGGAGCTATTCGAATTACTGATGCTCTCTCTTGTTTGATTCGAGCAAGAACTCGTGGAAGGAGCACAAACGGAGGAAACAGGTATGCTAGACCGAAATCCCAAGGAACCGCCAGAGCATCTATCAGAGCGGCCTGAGGATCTCTTGACTTTGAACCGTACCTTGGAAGCTTGGCGTTCTGCCAAGACGCCATCAGATCCAACTCCGGCACCCCCCATTTGAGGGTTAACCTGGAGAACACCTCCGGATGGAGAGCCCACTCCCCGGGATGAAATATCTGTCTGCTCAGGAAATCCGCTTCCCAGTTGTCCACTCCAGGAATGTGGATGGCAGATAGACAACAATTATGAGCTTCCACCCACTGAATAATCTGTGCCACCTTTTTCATGGCTAAGGAACTGCGAGTTCCTCCCTGGTGGTTGATGTAAGCCACTGAGGTGGTGATGTCAGACTGAAACATGATAAACCGGGCTAAAGAAAATTGAGGCCAAGCCATCAGAGCATTGTAAATCACTCTCAACTCCAAGATGTCCATAATAGTCCCTGCGCCTTTAACGAGTCCCAGACTGCTCCCTAGCCTAGCAGGCTGGCATCCGTGGTCACATTCACCCAGGAAGGTCTCCAGAAGCATGTGCCCTGAGACAGATGTTCCTGAGAAAGCCACCACAGGAGAGAGTCTCTTGTTGACTGGTCAAGATCTATCCTCTGAGACAGATCCAAATGGTCTCCGTTCCATTGTCTGAGCATGCATAATTGCAGAGATCTCAAAAAGAATCGAGTAAAGTGAATGATGTCTATGGAAGCGACCATCAGACCAATTACCTCCATACATTGAGCCACTGATGGCCAAACAGTAGACTGAAGAGAGAGGCAAGGGGAGAGAATTTTGGATTTTTTGACCTCCGTCAGAAAATTTTTCATATATAGGGAATCTATTATGGTCCCTAAGAAAACCACCCTTGTAGCTGGTACAAAGGAACTCTTTTCCAGATTCACTTTCCAACCATGGGAACGTAGAAAAGACAACAAGATCTCTGTATGAGAGTTTGTTTGTTGAAAAGATGGCGCCTGAACCAATATGTCATCCAGGTATGGAGATCCTCCTCATCAGACTTATAAGGGAGGGCAACCTGTGTAGCAGTAGGTGGAACAGAAACCTTAATATCTGATTGTCTAATTTTCCTCTTGCGTTTTCCCAGCATAGGAAAAGCAGATAATGCCGCAGAAGATACCTGTGCAGCAAAATCTGCAGGCAAATAAACTCCTCCAGGAGGCTGAGAGGAACTGAAGATAACTGTATGTGACGCCATAGAGGCTTGGGACGTTTGAGGAGAAAGCTGTGGCATTGCCTGAACAGCATCATCCTGAGAGACATTGGGCTCAGAGGGCAACAATTTATCTTTAAATTGAAGTGTTCTAGCTAAGCATGCAGCACAGAATTGCATAGGCCAAACAATTTGTGCCTCTAGGCATAACAAGCATTTGTCAAAAAACACAGAGCCTTGGTCCATGCCCATAATACTAAATAAAAAACAATCCCCAAATTCTAGAATTTTTTTAAATACATTTTCACTTTACGACTTTTTAATACCACAATTTGGCTGCCAGAAGTCTCTAAAACGATTGTATAGTAGATAGACACTGAACAGACTGAAATTCAAGGACGTCGTTTTCTGCTCTGTGAATATCCGACAGCAGAGAGAAGTCACATTACACTGCAGCTGGTTTCAAACTCAAGCAGTTTGTCAGTTAGCCTGTTCGAGCTAAGCAAGCAAAGAAAACCAACTGCCAAATTTTAAGTTTATACATAAATCGCTGTATAAAACATAAGCCACACACATACTAATAAAGTATTTAAAAAAAATTAGCCCAAAGAGGAAAAACGTCCCAATAAAGGGAATATTAACCCCTAGGCTCAACATAGATAATGTGCCTGCCCACTGCCAAAGAAAATCCTGTATAAAGGATTTTAAAAATGTCCCCATCTACTGTATATGACATATCCTTCTGAAGTGCAAGTCTCCAAGACCTAGAAGACAAAAGCACTTACCTGCAGTCTAGCTGTCCGGTAGGACGATAGCTCACAAGGCATGAAAGGACACATACTCCTTACAGAGACCTGTAGAAAAAGGAAGAACAGAGTAACCAACTCTGGCTTTCTGTACCATGGGCAGCAATGTGTTAGGAAACAAAGCAAGAACTACCTCACAACTTCCTTGCTGCTTAAAAGCCACCACTACTCTCCTGAAGAGATTGACGTGGACTCAGCTAAAACCAAATCCTTGCTTGAAGGGAAAAGTACCCGAAAAAGAATTCATTTCTTCAGACACCAAACTTCACCTCTTCCATTGACAGAGGCAAAGTGAATGACTGGGGATTATGGGTAGGGGAGTGACACTTACAGCTTTGATGTGGTGCTCTTTGCCTCCTTCTGCTAGCCAGGAGTGATATTCCCACTAGTAATTGAATGACATTGTGGAATCTCCATATCTTAGGAAAGAAAATAACCATTACCTTAATAATAACAATTTAAATATTTTTATTAAACTAAAGCAATAACATTTTATTTTTCATGCTTGCCCCTCCCTCCTCATACTTAGGTCCTTGTGCAGATCTATTCCACTCCAGTCTTCTATTCATTGAGCTTCTTGAAACTTACGGTAGTATGGGTTGATTCTGTGTTCATTTGCAGGGGAGCAATGTCATGAAATGGATAGTAAAGTCAAAATTAAACTTTCATGATTCAGAAAGAGCATGCAATTTTTAACAAATTTCCAATTTACTTCTCTTATCTAATTTGCTTTGTTCTCCTTGTATCTATTGTTCAAATGCACATAGGTAGGCTCAGAAGCAATGCACTACTGTAAACTAGCTTCTTGTCACTGTCTCACCCAATGTGTTCAGATAAGTCCCAGTAGAGCATTGCTCTCCTTCAAAATGTGAAATCCAAAAGTTTTCTTTCATGATTATTTCCCTTTAAGGTCTATTTCTCAACTCTGTTGCCCTAATATTCAAAACATCAACTGCCTCATTGGTCTGTCAAGATATTCTAAGAAAAAGTGCATGTCCGGGCAATGCTGGCGAGCAGTGATGTCTCTCCCATAGAAGTCCAAGAGAGCATGACATCACCACCCCATAACCGTTCGTCTGCATTTTGGTACAGCTGGGGGGCCCTATTTGAAGTAAACCTACACGGAGCAGATAGCGTGCTCACTGAAACTTAAAATAGTTTCTGTGTAAGGTACACTTCAAACATTGCTTGTGGGACCTAAGTTTTATTACACCTAAGGATTTGGCATTGATCGATGATGACCAAAGAAGAGTAAGAAGGGCAGGAGCAGCAATTGACTTACTGAAATAGGTAGGCCTCACAGTACATAAACCTCATAAATACAAACCCAACTGGTAGTAAAAGTCCAGGAAAACAGGGGACCCCACTGAGTCCAGCTTGATACTGAGAAAATGTAAATCAAATCAAATGAGGTGGATCCCAAAACAGGTAACCCAAATGGTTAAAAGGGCAGCTCTCTCCAATCACACAGATTTGTGAAGGTATTATACAAGCATCAGTCTAGAAGACAAAAAGAAGAAGAGGCGCTTACTCGTGTATATCAGCTTATACAAACAGGTAAATGTCTCAATCTCAGTTATACTCACAAAAGGGGCAGCAACCAGTTGTGCTAACCTCATAAATACACCTCTAAGGGAAGAGGAGGAGTACAAAGAGATGCCTAGAGTCCCTTGGACACAGCGTCCAGCAGTTCCCTAAGGATTTGGGATTGACGGTTGATGACCTCCACAGAGAAAAAGGGCAAGAGTGGTAAAAGCAGTGTCACTCTTTGTAAAGATCTGCGATCTGCCTTCATATAGTAAGGGAGCTCTGCCCCCAGCTGCAGTTTCCACTGTCTAAGCTGACAGATGGGACTGCAGCATGTGCTTCTGTGCTGAACGTAGGTACTACGTCACACACTATGCTTGGCAAAGTACTGTTTGATGTAGTACCTAAGTCCAATTGGCACAAGGGGTTAAATTAAAATGTTATTTTCCCCAACAAAGGCAGAAAATCTACCAGTCCCAGCTATGCACCTACTGCAATATATATTAAGCTACAATACTTTAACACTAGACTAGTAAACGAAATGTATAAATCCCCGGTCCTCAGAGTGAAAAAAATATAGGGCCAGATTACAAGTGGAGCGCAAAATATCGCTTTTGCTAGCACACGCTAATTCACATTGCAGGGAAGCATTGCGCTCACGACAGTGTGCTTCCATAGGCTCCTATGCGAGCCTCGTTGTGATGCTGTCACAGACGTCATCAGAACCTTGCGCAGCAAAGAGGTAAGTAGGGCAGCGATGGACAGCAGTTAGTAAATATATGTGCATATGACTATATACATATATATGTATGTGTTAATATGTGTATATACACACACACACATTTACACATAAATATATATGTATATAAGCATATACATATATATTTACTGGGAACACATTTCCCATAGGCCGCAATGTAAAGGAATTTTTAGTGCCTTTTTTTCTAACACCCCACTCACACCAACTTTAAAGCCCCAAAACTGCCTAGTGCCTTTTTTTTTTTTTTTTTAAATTTAAAATAAAAAAAAGCAACAATTTTTTTATATAAAAAACTTTAACCCTTTGGCTGCTAACCCATTTCCCACCTGGGTGCTAAGCTAGTTTTCAGCTTTTTGTTGCAGTTCACGTTTAAACACTTTTAGAAGTAAAGTTTGTGTGAATAAACTATACAAACTATATATTGGTTTTTTTCAGCAGACCTAGCAAATTCCAAATATACCATTATTATATCTGTATGTTTCAACAGGTTTTAAAAATAAAGCATAAAATATGAAAAAAGTGTATTTGTGTATCTTAAATTCCCAGGTGGCTACAGCTGTTAAACTGCAGACATCACCCCTAAATGTTTAAAGACAATTTTAAATAAGATTTTCAAGGTTGCCGTATCTGCACTTAAACAGCTCTAGCCACCTGGGAAGTTAAATAAGGGTACATAAAGTACACATTTGTAGAAAGTAAACCCCCTGCTTCATCAAATGAGGGGCTATATGTACTTCTAGCACAAAAGTGGAGTGTGCAAATATTCATGGAATATGGTGTTTTACTTAGAAAATATTATTTTTTAAGCAAAGTGACATGTTCATTTATGTCATACACACTCCAATTATGTGCTAGCAATACATGCAGCCCCTCATTTGATGCGTCAAGGGGTGTACTTTCCAAAACTGTGTACCTTGTACACTGTATCTCTAATTCCCTGGTGGCTACAGCTGTAAAACTGCAGACATGGCTACCTTGAAACACTTTAAACATATAGGGGTTATATCTACAATTAAACAGTTTTATCTACCTCATTAATTGACTAACCCAATTATAAATGATTTTATTTTATGTTTAAAAATATAACACTCTTTTGCATTACACACACAAGCATTACAGGCACTCACACTGGTTGAATTAGCACATGGTACCCATGTGAGAAGTAACGCCACGTCAAGGCTTCAACCCTTGCTACTGACCATTCACACACCTTTCATGTCTGATTCACTCACAGAAGCACCCACCCCTACATACATCAAGACTTTCATCCCTACTATTGACCATACACACACATTTTGTATCTTTATTCACTAACAGAAACACAACCCCTACCACTGGCCAGTCACACACCTTTCATATCTCCCTTCATACGTACCTTTTGCTAGGGGCAACTCAATTATTGGGCTAGTCAGGCGTAAGCCTCAACCAGGGCACTGGGCTGGTGAGGCATAAGCCAAAAACCAGGGCACTGGGCTGGTGAGGCGTAAGCTAAAAACCAGGGCACTGGGCTGGTCAGGTGTAAGCCTCAACCAGGGCACTGGGCTGGTCAGGCGTAAGCCTCAACCAGGGCACTGAGCTGGTCAGGCGTAAGCCTCAACCAGGGCACTGGGCTGGTCAGGCGTAAGCCTCAACCAGGGCACTGAGCTGGTCAGGCGTAAGCCTCAACCAGGGCACTGAGCTGGTCAGGGTAAGCCTCAACCAGGGCACTGGGCTGGTCAGGCATAAGCCTTAACCAGGGCACTGGGCTGGTCAGGCGTAAGCCTCAACCAGGGCACTGGGCTGGTCAGGCGTAAGCCTCAACCAGGGCACTGGGCTGGTCAGGCGTAAGCCTCAACTAGGACATGTAGCTGCATTTCAGAGTCTTCTGGGGTTGTGAGGGGATGTAGCTAGTATGTTTCCATAGTATGATAAATACGGAAGCATTCTGGCATGCATAGCCCTGAGGGGCAGTCTGGACAGTAGTAACGGGTGTCTTTACGACGTCCATGCTGACTGCACATGCTACACCTTCTACTAGGGAATTTTTCTTCTCAGTAACTGGTATATACTCAGCAAAGTAACGGCCATGCAACCTTGCATTCTCCTCACTTGGCCCAGTTACTAGAATATCCCCCAAGGAGAGAAGGCTTTTAATAATAGATTCCTGAAATTTCAGGAAACATAGCCCTCTTCCTTGGGTAGCCTGATACAGGACAAATTCATTAAGCATTGACAATTGTATCAAGTGGACTGCCAGTTTCTTGTACCATGTATATGCTTTGCAAGAAGCAGAGTATGTTTCAAGCATCTGGTCAGTCTTATCTACCCCTCCCATATGCTGATTGTAATCCAGGACACATATGGGTTTCATAGTTGGCGTGTTCTGCTCCCTGACATAAACAGGTGATGTGCTCTCATCATGTATAGTTGTGAGAAGATGCACATCCTTCTTGTCTGTGAATTTCACAGCTAGCAGCTCATCAGAGCGCAAAGCTGAGGTCTCTCCTCTCTTTTCCTTTCTGAACATGTGAGTCAGAAAGTCTTTGCGATTGGCACAGATTGTGCCGCACGCAACAGTGCCCTTGCTATATAGCAATTTAAATAATGGCACGCCAGTGTAAAAGTTATCCACATATACATGGTAACCTTTATTAAATATTGGGTGGAGTAAGTCCCACATTATTTTTTCACTGGCAGCAAGGGAGAAGGGACAGGCAGGGGCTGCTAGAACAGAATCCTTGCCAGTGTATACCCTAAAACGATAGGTGTATCCACTAGAGCTCTCGCACAGCTTATACAGCTTGATCCCATAGCGAGCTCTCTTAGAAGGAATGTATTGTTTAAAAACAATACGTCCCTTATATAAGATTAAGGATTCATTGACCGATATGTTCTGGCCTGGTATAAAGCACGCTTGAAATCTTGCCAATAAATGGTCAAGAACAGGCCTTATTTTAAACAATCGGTCATGTTCTGGGTTGTCCAGTGGCAGAGCATTTGCATTATTTATTATAATGCAAAAACTTGAGCAGTAACATATATCTGTCCCTGCTCATTGTAGCAGGGAAGATAAGGGTCATCTGAGTAGACTGCCTTGACCAATATGAGGCTATGCTTGGCTTTTGCACAATCCCCATTAGCAGAGTGAGGCCCCAGAATTTCATCATCTCTTGCAAATTGGTCGCAGTCCATAGATGTGCTCTATGATGACGGCTCAATTCTGCTGTGTGGCCACTGCAGATGTTATTGCATAATCCCCTATGCCCTTGACTCCCACAATATGCTGTAGGGCCACTGCGGATTTTGTTGCCATCCTTCTGCCACGGGAACTGACAGCTCTAAACTGTCTGCGGCCACGCCGTGGCTCAGTTGGTTCATCTGTCTTACTTGAACTGTCACTAAATGATGACAGCCCAGGTAAAACGTTGCTGTCAGAATCTTCTGCAGCAGATGTGTCAGATGTGTCAGAGTCTAAGTTCATAAGAATCTCAGATGCTTCCTCAGCACTCATCAGACGCTTAGCCATAATTCTCTTTACAAAAATAAAGATATTTTCAAAGAAATTATGCTGCTGGAAATAAAAGATACACATTTTATTGCAAAAAAATAAGCTTTTTGCAGAAAAAATGAAAGGATTTTAGACTATGGGGAGAGCTGAGCAAAGAGGATGCTTACTAACCTAACACACAGTCCAAAAGCATCCCTCTACCACTGGTAATTTGTAACCACATGATATAGGTGATCATGGGATTACAAATATAATATCAGGAGCCATATTGGAAAAGGGAATGTGACATTTTAAAACTCAGTGATCATTGCATTAACACTGATTACTACAGTGATCATTTAGTTAGAATATATAAACCAATATTTTTAAAGATTTATTAGTTATTTTTTAGAAAATATATTTTGGGGGTCTCTAGGCAGTTTTGATTTTTATTTATGAGCCCCTAAAGACTCCCACATCCTTTTTTTTTTAACTTCTACAACATTTAGTGTAATAACTTTTTTGCAGGTGCCACATACTGTATACCGTTGGTATAGGATAGATGATTACCTATCCAATGGTGGGTTTTGGGGGTCTATAGCTGCTTAGATACCTGAGATACAGGCTTCTAAGCAGCATGCCCCCATCTCCCTATAACTTGTCAGTTTTCAATAAAGTTGCGCAGTGACGTCATCACGTCATTGCGCGTGATGTCACCGCACGAAACGTAAAGCCCCGGCCATGCCTGTCACTATGCAGGCCAGATCGCCGGGGCAGGAGCAGGTGGGAGGCCCCAGATCTCCCTCAAAGTGGGAGAGTGCTAGCGACGGCTCTGAGCCATCGTTAGCACCTGACTGAGACAATTTGCAACGGCTCAGAGCCGTCGTTAGCAAGGGGTTAATACCCTCTATTTTGAGGGCATTTAGGCTTTTAGAAAATTATGCGTAAAATGTCCAAAGAGTTTAAAGGTGGTTTGTTAGCAGTATATCAAAAAACAGTGAATGCTTAAAAGCGTTACCTTGGTGCAGACAACTCCAAGCTGGAGTCCCACTGTAGCGGATCTCACTAATTTTAGCTAATGCAAGTATATAACCCAATAATGTTGATAGAGGACTTACCACACCTGTCGGTAGTCATACGGTGCAAGAAAAGACATCTCCATACACTCTACCTCAGTCTTGTAACCGGCGTGTTCCTTGCTGTACAGGAAGTGTATTTTCCGTATTACTCACAGCGTGCAGCCTCTATAGATCCCCTGTTTGTTAACACAGGTAAAAGCTGCTACTCGCTCCGGAGCTGCTAGGGCTCTCCAGACCCATGAATTCCAATAAATGAACGTTTCACAAAGTCACATTTCCATTGCAAAAATAGGCAGGGAGAGATATTAAAGTTAAAAGTACATCTTTATTATACTTGCATTAAAAGTAGTAATTCAGGCACAGCACACTGACAGACACCACGCTGACGCGTTTCCTGCCCCACGGGCAGTTCATCAGAGCTTGGATTTGCATGTTACACACAGCTGTTATAACCAAGGTAAGTTTCAACATTGACCAATCGTAATAGAGTTGAACAAACATATTAACCATTTCACTAATGGGGATTGGGGATTAATAAAATCAGTGATATTAAATTATACATTGACAGGTAGAGTTTGTTATTGAACGATAAATATTAGTTTCCATAGGTTCATGTCCATTGGGATTACTTTTTGTAAATTATACTTATAAGTAATATATATTCTTTAAGCATTATATCAACTTCTCTATCAGAACCTCTTAATCCAGTCACAAAACAGACCGTTAATTTTTGATTCAGTCTACTGTATTGTACAGCTTTAGTAGTTTGCGTTCTGAACTATTTGTGGAAGTATAGCCTTTTTTCTATCTATAATTGCATTTAACTTGTATACTAATGTGGCTAATACCAAACAAATAGACAGATAGTTCCAGCTTGCGCTTGTACAATGTAGCGATCATTTATAAGGGTATTGCTATTTTCTATTTTTAATTATGTTTCTATTTTTTCTTATCATTCACATGATTGTTTTTTTTTTTTTAAATATAAATTTTTATTGAGACAATCAAGCAAAAAATAAACAACAGAAAAACAAGTGCAAGTCATTACAGCTGTATGCTTTCTTATCATTGCGAACACATAAGATTGTTAGTGGTAGATATGTTCGTGAATGGACCCAAGTGTTCATTGGCTATAGTAAAGTAATGTTGCTTGCCTATAAGTACCATGTCTCTATTTTACAATATTAAGGAAAATAATAAATGAAATACATATAATGCGATATACAGCTCTCAGGTGGTTTAGCATCAACAGGTTTATGCAGAAATATACATTTGTTCAGAAATATAAATGGTAACATTAGCTTAGACATAGACATCAATACACATCTGGACAATCATGAATATGTATGGATATGTATGTATGTGTACGTCCAGAGGTAAGGTGAAGGGAAGCAATGGGGTTCCCTAATAATTAGGATACGCTAGTATTTTAGTTGAATGTGGTTTAGTCTGGAAAGAGGGTGAGCCACGGATACCAAATCTGGAAGTATTGATCAACCTTATCTAGTACTCTAAAGGAGTATTGCTCCATTAACCTAACATATCTGATTATAGATAATACTTGTGCGAACGACGGTGGGGATTTATTTCTCCATGCTCTGGCTATAGTCAGTTTAGTAGCCATAAAAAGATAGATCGTGAGTGCGTCAGTGTGGTTATTTAAAGTGGGTATTGGCATGTGTAGAAGGGCAATCTCTAGTAAGTAGGGGGAAATGATGTGGAGGTCGCCCAAAGTGTTAAATATTTTCCTCCAGAGAGGTTGGATTTTTGGGCAAGACCACCAGATGTGAATGTGTGTGCCTGTTTGTCCACACTGCCTCCAGCAGAGAGGGGTTTGGGAATTATAGGCTGTATGCAGGGTGACAGGAACAAGGTGCCACCTGACAGTGATTTTATAGTAGAGCTCCCATAGGGTAGCACAGTGGAGTAATTTTCTAGTTAGCTGAATCCTACTATTCCATACACTAGGATCAACTATGAATCCAATCTCTCTCTCCCAAGCACTGTGTTGTGAAATCTTATGGAATGGTTTAGAAGTAGACAGGAGGTTGTAGTGTAAGGACAAAGGGGGGTAGTTATCAAGCCGTCTACTTTTCTGGCTTCGCCGGCCCAATACGCCCGCCTAAGCTCGCCTCACATCGCCGCCGCGGACCTGAAAAAATATGCCTAAGTTATCAAATAAAGCTGTCAAAAAGCTGCGGGGCGATGAGCAGCGGACTGTGACAGTTATCACTCATCCGATCTCGCTGCCCTTCGGCTTTTTCCCAGCTTTATTGCTAGCCTGTCACTAAGCACTCACACTAAACTACACTGTTCTACCCCCTATACCGGCGCCCCCGGAGCCTCCCGCAACTCAATAAAGTTACTAACCCCTAAACCGCCGCTCCTAGACCCCGCCGCAACTCTTATAAATGTATTAACCCCTAAACCGCCGCTCCTAGACCCGGCCGCAACTCTTATAAATGTATTAACCCCTAAACTGCCGCTCCTAGACCCTGCCGCAACCTATATTAAACCTATTAACCCCTATCCTGCCCCCCCTACACCGTCGCCACCTATAATAAATTTATTAACCCCTATCCTGCCCCCCACTACACCGCCGCCACTGTAATAAAATGATTAACCCCTAAACCTAAGTCTAACCCTAACACCCCCCTAACTTAAATATTAATTAAATAAATCTAAATAAATTAACTCTTATTAACTAAATGAATCCTATTTAAAACTGAATACTTACCTTTAAAATAAACCCTAATAGAGCTACAATATAAATAATAATTATATTCTAGCTATCTTAGGATTTATTTTTATTTTACAGGTACCTTTCAATTTATTTTAACCAGGTACAATAGCTATTAAATAGTTATTAACTATTTAATAGCTACCTAGCTAAAATAAAGAGAAATTTACCTGTAAAATAAATCCTAACCTAAGTTATAATTACACCTAACACTACACTATACATTAATAAATTATTCCTATTTAAAAATAAATACTTACCTGTAAAATAAACCCTAAGATAGCTACAATATAATTAATAATTATATTGTAGCTATCTTAGGATTTATATTTATTTTACAGGTAACTTTGTATTTATTTTAGCTAGTTAGAATAGTTATTAAATAGTTATTAACTATTTAATAACTACCTAGCTAAAAGAAATACAAAATTACCTGTAAAATAAATCCTAACCTAAGTTACAATTAAACCTAATATTACACTATCATTAAATTAATTAAATAAACTACCTACAAATAACTACAATTAAATACAATTACATAAACTAACTAAAGTACAAAAAATAAAAAAAGCTAAGTTACAAAAAATAAAAAAATAAGTTACAAACATGTTAAAAATATTACAACAATTTTAAGCTACTTACACCTAATCTAAGCCCCCTAATAAAATAACAAACCCCCCCAAAATAAAAAAATGCCCTACCCTATTCTAAATTAAATACATTTCAAAGCTCTTTTACCTTACCAGCCCTTAAAAGGGCCATTTGTGGGGGCATGCCCCAAAGAAAACAGCTCTTTTGCCTGTAAAAGAAAAATACAACCCCCCCCAACATTAAAACCCACCACCCACATACCCCTAATCTAACCCAAACCCCCCTTACAAAAACCTAACACTAATCCCCTGAAGATCATCCTACCTTTAGTTGTCTTCACTCAGCCGAGCCACCGATGGAACTGAAGAGGACATCCGGAGCGGAAGAAGTTAATCCTCCAAGCGGCGCTGAAGAAATCTTCCATCCGATGAAGTCATCATCCAGGCGGCGCTGAAGAAAAGTCTTCGATCCGGCCCATCTCATCTTCAAAGAGGCGCTGAAGAGGTCTTCTATCCGGGCGAAGTCATCTTCCAAGCTGGGTCTTGAATCTTCCTTCCGCCGAGCTCGCATTCTATTGGCTGTTCCGATCAGCCAATAGAATGCGAGCTCAATCTGATTGGCTGATTGGATCAGCCAATCGGATTGAACTTGAATCTGATTGGCTGATTCCATCAGCCAATCAGAATTTTCCTACCTTAATTCCGATTGGCTGATAGAATCCTATCAGCCAATCGGAATTGAGGGGACGCCATCTTGGATGACGTCCCTTAAAGGAGCCGTCATTCGTCGTAGTCCGTCGGTGAAGAAGGTTGTTCCGCGTCGGCGGAAGAAAGATTCAAGACCCGGCTTGGAAGATGACTTCGCCCGGATAGAAGACCTCTTCAGCGCCTCTTTGAAGATGACATCGGCCGGATCGAAGACTTTTCTTCAGCGCCGCCTGGATGATGACTTCATCGGATGGAAGATTTCTTCAGCGCCGCTTGGAGGATTAACTTCTTCCGCTCCGGATGTCCTCTTCAGTTCCATCGGTGGCTCGGCTGAGCGAAGACAACTAAAGGTAGGATGATCTTCAGGGGATTAGTGTTAGGTTTTTGTAAGGGGGGTTTGGGTTAGATTAGGGGTATGTGGGTGGTGGGTTTTAATGTTGGGGGGGTTGTATTTTTCTTTTACAGGCAAAAGAGCTGTTTTCTTTGGGGCATGCCCCCACAAATGGCCCTTTTAAGGGCTGGTAAGGTAAAAGAGCTTTGAAATGTATTTAATTTAGAATAGGGTAGGGCATTTTTTTATTTTGGGGGGGTTTGTTAATTTATTAGGGGGCTTAGATTAGGTATAAGTAACTTAAAATTGTAGTAATATTTTTAACATGTTTGTAACTTTTTTTTTTTTTTTTTTGTAACTTAGCTTTTTTATTTTTTGTACTTTAGTTAGTTTATGTAATTGTATTTAATTGTAGTTATTTGTAGGTAGTTTATTTAATTAATTTAATGATAGTGTAGTATTAGGTTTAATTGTAACTTAAGTTAGGATTTATTTTACAGGTAATTTTGTATTTCTTTTAGCTAGGTAGTTATTAAATAGTTAATAACTATTTAATAACTATTCTAACTAGCTAAAATAAATACAAAGTTACCTGTAAAATAAATATAAATCCTAAGATAGCTACAATATAATTATTAATTACATTGTAGCTATCTTCGGGTTTATTTTACAGGTAAGTATTTATTTTTAAATGGGATTAATTTATTAAAGTATAGTGTAGTGTTAGGTGTAATTGTAACTTAGGTTAGGATTTATTTAACAGGTACATTTCTCTTTATTTTAGCTAGGTAAGCTATTAAATAGTTAATAACTATTTAATAGCTATTGTACCTAGTTAAAATAAATTGAAAGGTACCTGTAAAATAAATATAAATCCTAAGATAGCTAGAATATAATTATTATTTATATTGTAGCTATATTAGGGTTTATTTTAAAGGTAAGTATTTAGTTTTAAACAGGATTCATTTAGTTAATAAGAGTTAATTTATTTAGATTTATTTAATTAATATTTAAGTTAGGGGGGCGTTAGGGTTAGACTTAGGTTTAGGGGTTAATAATTTTATTACAGTGGCGGCGGCGTAGTGGGGGGCAGGATAGGGGTTAATAAATTTATTATAGGTGGCGACGGTGTAGGGGGGGGCAGATTAGGGGTTAATAAATTTATTATAGGTGGCGACGGTGTAGGGGGGGGCAGATTAGGGGTTAATAAATGTATTATAGGTGGCGACGGTGTAGGGGGGGCAGGATAGGGGTTAATAAATTTATTATAGGTGGCGACGGTGTAGGGGGGGCAGATTAGGGGTTAATACATTTAATATAGGTTGCGGCGGGTTCAGGGAGCGGCGGTTTAGGGGTTAATACATTTATTATAGTTGCGGTGGGCTCCGGGAGCGGCGGTTTAGGGGTTAATATGTATAGAGTAGCTTGCGGTGGGCTCCGGGAGCAGCGGTTTAGGGGGTAATAACTTTATTTAGTTGCGGAGGTGTAGGGGGGGACAGATTAATGGTGTTTAGACTCGGGGTACATGTTAGGGTGTTAGGTGTAGACAGCTCCCATAGAAATCAATGGGATGTCTGTCAGCAGCGAACTTGTACTTTCGCTATGGTCAGACTCCCATTGATTCCTATGGGATCCGCCGCCTCCAGGGGTGGCGGATTGAAAACCAGGTACGCTGGGCCGTAAAAGTGCCGAGAGTACCTGCTAGTTTTTTGATAACTAGCAAAAGTAGTGAGAATGTGCCGCACTTGTGTGCGGAACATCTGGAGTGACGTAAGAATCGATCTGTGTCGGACTGAGTCCGGCGGATCGATGCTTACGTCACAAAATTCTACTTTTGACGGTCTCGAGCCTTTGATAACTAAGGCGTATCAGCCTCGCCACAAATACGATGCGGAATTCCAGCGTATTTGAGGTTGACGGCTTGATAACTAGGCCCCAAAGAGTGTTTAACAGAGTGTGCTTTATTCCATGTTAATTCCCATGGTGAAGGAGTCCTGAGGGCTTTCTTTGGGTATCCCCAAGAACGTAGCCAAGAACTCATACGGAAGGTCTCAAACTGGAGTTTCGGGGGTATATTAAATTTGATACATAGCTGAGAGTGAGGAATCCATACCTCTGACTCGTAGAAATCAGTAATGGTCTGAATGTGTAAGTTCTGCCATAAATCTATGTGTGCTTCTGGTAGTGAAAACAGGACTGCTGTTATGGTTAGGGCAGGAGAAGGGTGTGGAGAGATGTTTGGTTCATGTCGGATATAATCCCAAAACTTCAGTGCATCATGTATTATGGGATACAAGTATCCCAATTTGTGTCTATGGTGTGTGGGTATCCATAAAAGATCAGATAGTGTTAGGTTGGAGGGTAGCCACATGATTGTTTTTAATCTGTAGTGTTACGTGTATAGATTGATATTTTTTTAATACTGTATAGTATTTATTTACTTATTATGGCTGGTTGTAGGACAAGGTAGTGAAATGGTTAATATGTTTGTTCAACGCTATTACGATTGGTCAATGTTGAAACTTACCTTGGTTATAACAGCTGTGTGTAACATGCAAATCCAAGCTCTGATGAACTGCCCGTGAGGCAGGAAACGCGTCAGCGTGGTGTCTGTCAATGTGCTGTGCCTGAATTACTACTTTTAATGCAAGTATAATAAAGATGTACTTTTAACTTTAATATCTCTCCCTGCCTATTTTTGCAATGGAACTGTGACTTTGTGCTACTTTTAGAAAATTAACCAAAGATCCGATCTCTGGTTAATTTTCTTAGTGCTAATTTTTAGGCTTACCACAGTATCAGCTGAGTAGTTTTGTTTTTAATGTTTTTTATGCTCTTGTTTGCTTTAATAAAATATGAACATTTTGTATGTCTAGAGGCTGGCCGGAGTCTTTTTTTCTTTTTTTTAATTTTTAGGCTTACCATAATTTTTAGAGGTGAAACTGGGACCACCTGGTGTGGTGCCAGTGGGGGTGTGGTCAATGGGCATGATCAATGGGGCGTGGCGAATGTCGACCAGAACTAATTTACAAAAAAATTCACAAATGCATCATTTAATCTCTTTAAAAATAGTGCCACTAGATCATTGTTATATGAAAGTAGTTAGGGTTGGAAAAGTGAGAAATTAAAGCAGAAACTACTTAGAGATGGTGAGGATATGGCTATCCAAATTAGTATTTCTACATATATAGAGGAATTATATTATATTGAACAATTACAATATACATGTTGGCATCTATGTTTGCAGTGTTAATTATCATTAGTATGACCAACGCAACAGCATGGTGCACATAAGGAGACACATACAGGCCCTGCAATTGTACAGGGATGGAGGTAGGTACTGTTATATGGAAGCATTAAACTGCTGGAGAAAGATTTATTAGGGGGTAAGCATACCTCCTAATATAAGTATACACATATAGCACTCAAGAAGTTTGTTAAGAAATTATATGATTTGCAATGAAATCTCTGACTATAATAACAACAAAGGTTGCTAGGCCCTTCTTATACAAAAATGAATGGCTAGGAATGGTTATTTAAAATATAACTTTTATTAAAATATGTAATAAAAATAGGGAAAAAAAACTTTAAGTTAAAAACACACACACATATTCCATGTGTTGCAGTATCAGATTCATAAATATGGTTGGATCTATTGCAACGTGGTTGCCAGGAGGGACAGATAAGTAACAAATGACAAATTATGTCAACTTGAGAGTTAAAACTATAACTAGTCAAATGTGTTGGTTGAATTGCTTGAGTAATACTGGTTCAAATTATTTGTAGGAATAACAGTAATTGTCTATGGAATAAATAAGTCGGAAATCACATATGTGTGGTTTGTGACCGAAATGAATATTGCTGTGACTTACAGTGTTGGAAATAACTATGGGATATCACCAAACCTTTGGTACGAATGTAGTATATCAAACGTTTGACTTATTCTTCGGTATGCGCAGTAAGTTAATACTAGAACACGTAGTACTTGCTCGTTCCCATAATAGTTCACATAATATTTGTCTGAAATCAGGGTCTCATAAGTATTGCTCAAAACAACGTATAGATTCTAAGTTATGAATAAGTAGATTCGCAATTTGCTGCGATCTTAATGATCTCTGTAAAGATAAACAATTGTTTATTTGCGTTTTGCACAAATCTGCAGGAGCATTTATTGCTCTAAACAACGTGTAAATTCTAAGTTATGAATAAGTAGGTTTGCAATTTGTTGCGATCTTGATGATCTCTGTAAAGATAAACAATTGTTTATTTGCGTTATGCACAAATCTGCAGGAGCATTTATTGGTGTTTGATCAGTCATAAACGCACTAGTGTGGCTGCTTTATATTGAAGCGTGTAGTTCTTTGCACGTCTGTTGACTGTCATATAGTCTTCGTCAGTAATATAGAATTAATAACTGAGAAGTCTGACATAAGCTGCTTAGTGATAGACCATATATCTTGTTAACATTGAAACCTATACTTCTTTATAATTGTATTGGCAGTTGTATAATTTTGAGCTCTTGTGTATACTGTTGTCAGTTCATGTTCTGCTAACATCTACAGAGACATACGGTGCTCTGGTATAAGTTACCCAGTCACTGAGCGTGTGACATGTTAATATTAAAGTAAGTAGTTCTTTGCAATTGTGATGACAGTCATATAATCCTTAGCTATAGTAGAAACTATTATTGATTATTATTATGCTAAGATCAACAGAGGCTTAGTAGCATGTGGTTTTTTGCAACAATGTTGACAGTCATATAATCTTTGTCAGTAATATAGAATTGGTAACAAAAAGAGATCTAGCATAAAATGCTTAGTGACAGAACATATAACTTTTTAAGATTGGAACATATAGTTCTGTGCAATTGTTTATGCAGTTATATAATTTTTAGCATTTATATGAACTGCTCTAGTATTAAACTGCTGGTTTGTGTTCATTACCAGATTTTAGTTATAAAACTGAACAGTCAGTAGTTGAAGAGCAGGGGCAGAATGCTCATTGATGGGAGGCTACTGCTTGACCAGTCTGGGGCATAACTAAAGAAACCCTAGGCCCTATAGCAAAATGTAAAAAACTGAGCTCCTCATTCACACCCTTCCCTTTTATTTCCCCCCCATATAAAAGAGAAGTCATTTTGCACTTAAAGGGATAGTAAACCCCAAAATGTTATGTTATGATTCAGATAGAACATACAATTTTAAACACCTTTCCAATTTAATTCTATTATCAAATTTCCTTCATTCTCTTGTTATCCATTGCTGAAGGGACAGCATTGCACTACTGGCAGGAAGCTCAAAATATCTATTAAGCCAATCACAAGAGACAAATGTGTGCAGGCACCAATTAGCAGCAGCTCCCACTAGTGTATGATATGTGGGTATTCATTTTTTAACAAGGTATACTAAGAGAACAAATCACATTTTAAAATAGAAGTTAATTTATAAGTGTCTCAAAATTACATGCGCTATCTAAATGATGCAAATTTCATTTTGAATTTCCTATCCCTTTAAATGCTTAATTTGGGGGGGGGGGGGGGTATAATAGAGAAGAGACAGAAAAAGATTTCTAATGCTGCTCCCCAGAGCTTTGGGAGGGATAACAACTACATTCCTCACATCCTAAATTGATAAGCCTATAGTAACTAGAAGTCATTAGTGGTTAATGGTTGTGGTTGAGAGGTCAGCGCTAGCCTAGTGATGGGAGATTAGCGTAGAAGCAGTCGGTAGTGAAATATAACTATTCACGTAGCGTAGTATTCATGGTAAGCACTGACCCAAAGAGTGAAAAGATTAGGATTTCACCATTTATTGATGAGAGTTGGAGACTGTACCAGTAAGATAAGAGAGTATAGTTTTAGGAAGTTAAGTGATGTAATTGTTGCTCCCGTAAATAAATACCAGTACTGGATAATACTACACCAAGGTCCCAATTGGTTGCATTTATTATTTACCTCCTAGTTTCAACGGGTCAGTCCTTATGACACTATGACCCAAATGAGTGAAACTCACTGCTTGTGGCACAGTGATCAATGCTGATTCTGACTCACTAATTTCCCGAACCGATTAAGCTCACTCTGAGGGAGGCATGGTAGTGTACGGGAGGTAGCTTGGTTATTCCTGGTCTTATTCGCTCCTGTTCTGCACTGTGTGCCTTGGTGCCACGGTTATGATTACCTCTTTCCTGGTCCTGCTTTGCTTCTGTTACTAACTCTCTTTGTGTCCTGGCTCAGTCTCTTGTTCAACGATTATTACTAGTTCCCGGTTCTGCCTTGCACAGTCACTGCTGCGGTCAGTGTTTTGTAAGATGACACCTTAAATTAATCTCACTGCAGTGCGTTTTTAGATTGGATGAATAAAGCTTTTTGGGCACGTCACTGAGTGTGCCTTCCAATCAGACGGTTTGTGTGGCAATTCATTTTGAGTTTAAAGGGGGCATTCGGGATGTACACAATATAGCATTTCGTAATAATACCACCTATGCTAGCCAATTGCAATCAGAATGTAAAAAAACAAAAAAAAACGGCTTTTGTATTGCCGGTATTTGTAATGCCGGCATCAGCCGGGACAGAATGAACAATCAGGTGGGACACTGGGACAGCGCCTCCAAACAGGGACAATCCCAGTAAAACTGTGACGTCTGGCAAGCCTACGCTAATGGCTACCGCGAGCTTGGGGTAGCAATAACCAGCCGTTTGTAATGGCTGGTTAATCATTGCGCTCCCGCAAATGAGCAAATTTGCCTGTTTGTGGGAGCGAGATAATTTAGGGCTCCATTTGTAATCTAGCCCATAATGCAGTATGTGCAGTTACACTACACTGCAAGAAACATCTGATTCTGCACACAAAGGATTTTTTCCCAACAAATATATAAATCCCTGGTCCCCAGGGTGAAAAAAATATAATGCAGTATATGCAGTTACATTCCACTTCAAGAAAAAATCTGATTCTGCACACAAATTTTTTTTTCCCAAAAAAGTTAAAAAAAAAAGCACATACCGTTGACAGAGGGACACACAATTGCACTGTTCAGAAACTAAAGTAAAAGTGATTAAAGATGGCTGATATTCACTTAGACTCCTAACACACATGCAGGTTGAAAAGTGGATTGGAGGTGTGATCGGACTTACGTTTTGGGGCGGTGCAGTACTGTTCATCTGCACACAGGTGTTGTGAGAGGACGCCTTCTACCTGCTCCCCGCCCTCTGCCGTGTACCTGGGAAATCCTCCTCAGGTTGTGTTCGGCGTTTTGCAGAGTTGATCCCCTGCCGAGGGTTGGAAGTCCGCCGTAGCCGAGGTGGCTGAGACTGCAGCGCAGTCCGAATTGTAAACAATCCTACTACTCAAGGGTATTGCTGAAGAGACCCACAGGCTGGCCCTGAAAATTAACAGACGAGGTGCATTAAGATACTCACCCCCCTGGTTGGGGTTGCTTTTTCCAGTGCTCCCGGGATCTTGATCACTCCAGGATATGTGCGGCTGTGGAAGTATATACAGTGTCTGGAGCCCCGCAGCTACGCGATAGATCCCCAGTCTGCATCCGGCGAGAGAGGAGACAAGAGTCGGAGGTAAAGTCTGAGCCGCCCCTGCTGGGCTAGTATATGACTGTTGCTTTGTGATTTGAAGCAGATAAGAAAAGCTGCTGTGAATTGCTCAATATATTATACCTGACCCACTTAAAGAACTTTATGCTGCTACCTTTTAACGCCTTGGTTTCTGTAACCATCTGAACTAAAAAGGCTTGTAGTAAAAGGTGTTTGTATCAGCTCCGTGTTATTTTATGTACTTGAAAAACTATCCATTCGAGGTAGAATCATCTGTACAGAGAAGGGTCCGGGTCCAGTATAAAGACACTGCTGGTTTTTCTTCTTGCTGGAGTGGTGAGAGGGTCCGCATCTCTGTTTTCTTCTTCCATTAGCTGACAGCATATAGTCGGTGGTGTTGCTCTCTGGAACTGGGTCTCGTGTGGGCTTATTGTGCCTAGAGGTGCTATTGTAATACAGAGTTGAGCGGCTAAGGAGGTCTGGGATAAAGCATGCTACAATTTGCAGGACTCTAGCCAACATATTAACCTTCTGAGATTACCAGTGTGATAGAGGAAGAGAGGATGGCTGAAAAAGGTTGTTAAGGCTAGTTCGAGGCCTATCGTATGGTTGTGACTGTTGTTTCATATTATGATCTGGGCTCTGGTGGCTTTCTGGACAACTGTGAATCCCTGTTACTTTTGGAAAAGGAAGAAAAGAAGAAAAGAGGATTGTGACCAAAATGGAAGAATAGGAAATAAAGGAAGATAAAGGTTTAAAGGAAGGATAAAGTCCAGCTAATTGTATATCAATAAGAGCAATTTTTCTGCTAAAGACTTCCCTGGCCTGGTATGGACGTTACTAGGTGATGGACTATCTGTATATTACTTGTGTCAGTTATATTTACCTTGGGTGCCTTAATCTTTATTTTTTTTTGCTGTTGGTCAAAAGGGGTTCTCACAGTGAATAAGGATGAGGTATTGCTTCTGGGTGGGTGGCCACTTTGGGTGGGCTGTATTGCATATTTGAGAAAAAGATATTGTTTGTCAGAATATGTGACAAGGGCTGCAAGGGGACTGACCAGTATTTATATTGTTATTATTGTCTGGTGGTAACTGAGTTTAGGCAAAAGATAGCTCTAGAGAGTGTCTTGGGTATCAGGCTTTAATTTCACGTTGCTTGTTGGGTAAGATTGTTTTTTTTTTGCATCACTTAATTATCTCCGGTTGTGATACCGGATGTTCACGTGTTCTCACTTTATTTTGGTTTTTGTACACTCCTTGAATATCCTAGGTTTTTGCAAGGACCGCGGGGTCCTCTAAGTACACTTTTTCAAAAAGCTTTTTTTTTTTTTTTTTTTTTTAATCTCTATATATTAATTCATTGTAGCACAGTCACATGGAAAAATTTGTTACACAAGGGAAGGGTAATTCACCAAGAATGCCTGTTAGGAAGGATAAAAAAGCTAAACTGGCAGATGCCAGTGAGGAAAATATGCCGGACAATATTTCTATTGAAACTCACACATTAATTTCCCAACTTGTAGATATTTTTACCCCTCAATTTGAGAGCATAAAAAAGAGTTGGGGACTATCTCCGCAGATTTAAGCCTCTTATCTACAGAGATGAGACAATTTGCCTCCCGAATGCAGGAGGCAGAGGATCGAATTTCAACTCTGGAAGACAGACTCCATATTCAAGAGGAGACTGTCTCTAGCTATGATACTAAAATCAATTCCATGCAGTTACACCTCGAGGATCTAGAAGATCGCTCGAGGCGTAATAACATTCGAATTGTAGGCTTACCTGAGTCCACTGAATTTGATGATCTCATGCAATTTGCAGCTGTTTTATTGCCCCAAGCGTTAGGGTTCCCCCCACAGCAAATACCTTTATCCATAGAAAGAGCCCATAGAGTGGGCCCTAGAAATTTCTCAGGTAATAGTAGAACAAAAGATAGAATGGTTATCTTTAAGCTTTTAAAGTTCCAAGATAAGGTTGAAATTCTCAAAATGTTTAGGAAAAAGGCCCCGCTGATGATAGGGAATCACAAGATCCTATTGTTTCAGGATTTTTCCTCCGAGACATCGGCGAGGAGGAAGCTGATGGCCCCGTTCTGCTCCCAACTCATTAAGTCCGGTCTTCGTGCCTGGATGATATACCCGGCTAAGATTATAGTAGAGGACGGGGACAGTAGGCTGACTTTCGCGGAAGTGTTGGAGGTAAAGAATTTTATACATTCAAAACAGTGACTGAGGCCTGTCAGAAGATGTCCAAGGGATGGTATTTGTCCGGAAGGCTTTTTTTTTTTTTTTTGTTTGTTTTGTCAGGAAGTAATATTAGGTGGTCTCCACTAGTGAGGGCGACCCGGCCAGTGTGGTTTATTATATTTCTTTTTTGTATAGTGTTATGTTGTGAATGTTGTTGTGTAGTTGTAAGGGTGTTGTGTTTTTTTTTTTTTTTTTTCCTCTCTTCTTTCTCAATATATGTCTCATTTGGGGTGGGGTGACCTGCAGGGCAGGGACCTGGCAACTTTAATAAAGTTTGTCTTGATATGATATTAATAAGTAATATGAAGATTTTATCTTGGAATGTGGGAGGGGTGACATCCCCAATTAAGCGTAAATTAATAATCAAAAGACTTGGTAAATTGGACCCGAGTATAGTGTTTTTGCAGGAAACGCACCTTAAAGCCTATGAAATCCCAAAACTTAAATCTAAATGGGTGGGGGAGGTGGTTGCCACCCCCAGCACAGCTAGGAAAAATGGGGTCGCAATACTTTTTAATAAAAATTTATCATATAAGGTGGTGAACATAGAGAGGGATGAGAATGCAAGATACATTTTAGTCCATATTCAAATTAGTGACACAAGACTAGTATTGTGCAATATTTACGGCCCAAATAGGCTTTCTACTGGATTTTGGGAAAAAATGAGGATAAAGTTATTCCCTTACATTAATCAAAATTTGATTATTGGAGGAGATTTTAACATGTCGTTATGCCCGGAGTTGGAGAGATATGGGACAAGAAACTCGGTAGAATACAATAAACAAGCCAAATATTTCAAGAGATTTTGTCATAAGCTAAAGTTAGTAGATATTTGGAGAATAAAGCACCCGGATTCTCGTACCTATACATGTGAATCTAAAGTCCACAAAACCTTTTCAAGGATAGATTTTTTTTTGATTGCCGAGTCTTTATCTGTTTTGAAAATAGAGGCTTGTATAAATGATATAATGATCTCAGACCATGCTATAATATCGATCTCTTTTGACACCATCCGGCAGTCTAAAGGTAAAAATTCAGGGTTTTTTTTCCTAAATATCTGCTTAATAATGCAAGATTCTCACAGTGGTTAAAACTAAAGTGGAAGGAGTATACAGTTCACAATAGCCCTTATTATGATAAAATAGAGATATTTTGGGAAGCGTCCAAAGCATTTTTGCGTGGGGAAATTAAGGCATATCTCTGTGTCCAAAGGAAAAAAATGAATGCACGGGAAACACAACTTTCTAATCAGGTGAGAAATTCTTACAGAAAGTTTATTTCAGAGCATGGGATAATTATATTAAAGCTAGGCAAGCTCGAGATATCTTCTTGAAAAGCAAATCGCAAGAAGAAGAGTTAAAATCTAGTCTCTTATACAAAGGTATACATGGTTCCTCAGCGAAATACCTTGCAAGATTGGTACAAAATAGAAAGAAAAAGAATTATATTCTTGCTATCCGTGACGAGAAACATAGATATACAGAGTTGGAAGATATTAGCAAAGTATTCTATAATTATTATCAGAAGTTATATACAGCGCCTGGTATTGATGAGTTCAATTTGGAAAATTTCTGGGCAGGTATTGTTATGCCAAAAGTATCTGAAGTAGACCTGATGGCTTTAAATACTCCAATTACAGTCGACGAAATTCTTAAGAGCATAGATAAGGCTAAACTTAATAAAGCAACCGGCCCTGATGGTCTCCCGGCAGAATTTTTGAAAATACTTGCGGAGGATATTAAATATACATTGGAAAAATTGTTTAATAGTTATTATGGTATGAATATTGTGCCGTCTAGATTTTTTTCTGCAGCAAATATCTCATTAATCTTGAAAAAGGATAAACATAGTGAGGAATTAGCTTCTTATAGACCAATATCAGTCTTGAATGCCGATTATAAAATTCTTGCGGCTATTATTGCGGAGAGACTTTCTAAATGTCTTGTCAAGCTTATACATCCAGATCAGGTAGGTTTTATGAAGACAAGGAACTCATCTAAGAATATTCGTAGAGTAATTAATTACCTGGACGTTGTATGGAATTCAGATAAAAACCCAAGGTATAGTAGAGTTGACTCAGCTATTATTACATTGGATGCTGAGAAAGCTTTTGATTCTATTGTTTGGAAACATCTTTTTAGAGTATTAGCAGAAATGGGATTTAAAGATCAGTTCTCCCTATTTATACAGAATCTATATAAACACCCAATATCATATTTGTTAATTAACGGGGTTCTCTCTTCACAGATTAACCTTAGTAGGGGAACTAGACAGGGGTGTCCTCTATCTCCCCTACTGTTTAATATGGCCATCGAACCTTTGGCAACTTGGCTACGAAGCTCCATTAAGGGGGTTGGTCTGGGGGAACACAATCTTAAAACTCTTCTGTACGCAGACGATCTGCTGATTTGTGTGGCGAATACATCCCAAGAAATCCCAATTGTGCTAGCATGTCTGGAGACATATAGTTCTTTCTCAGGGTATAAAATTAATTGTGAAAAGAGTGAACTGATGTGGATAAAAAGGTCGGAATATAGCCCTCAAAAGTTTCCTTTTAAAGAAGTAGCTACAATCAAGTATTTGGGTATATACCTTAATTCAAACCCTAAAACTTGGTATAACATTAATTTTGCTCCTCTTATTGAGAAAATTAAATCTGATTTGGAAGTATGGGTGCAGTTCCCGCTATCGATAACGGCAAGAGTAAATGTAATAAAAACAATTGTCTTTCCACGCTTGTTAGATCTCTTACAAAATCTTCCTCTCTTGATCCCAACAGCTGACATTAGAGCTATCTATAGGTCTTTCTCAAAATTTATATGGAGTAATAAAAAACCGCGCATTGCTCTGAAAAAATTAATGCAATCTCGTAGTATGGCAGGTCTGGCCCTACCTGATATTTATCTTTATAACATTATTATGTTGGCAAGGACTGCTTTGGATTGGTTGTCGGATGGTAATATTTTTTCTACTAGTGACCTAGAAAGTCATTTGGCATATCCTTTTTCACTAAAAGCTATTTTACACTGTCCAGTAAAGAAACTCCCGGCAAATATTGCTGGTCTTGTGTCATTAAAAAACATAGTTTTAGGCTGGCAGAAGTTATGTACTATATGGGAAATGGACTTTTCCTTTTCAGAGTTCTTACCAATAAGGGGCAACGTAAATTTTTCCCCGGGGATACACCAATTAGTATTTCAAAGCTGGGCTGAAAAGGGCCTCATAGTCGTTCAACAGCTTTTTTCATCCGAGGGATATATATTAACGTTTGAGAAGCTTCGGCATAAGTTTGGCCTTCATTTTAATAATTTTTATGCGTACCTACAAATAAGACATTATATACAGGAATGGAATTGGGATGTTACTAGGGAGGTAGAGTGGGCCGAGGTCAAGAGTTGGCTGAAAATTTTCAGAGCCGGGAATACTTCTATATCTTTAATGTATGACATAATGCTTGCTAAGCAAAGTCTGTTTACACTGAATAAGACCTGTGAGTCTTGGGTACTGTGTCTTCCAGATATAAATACAGATAAAATCATAGCAAGTTGTACTTTGATAAGTAAGTATCAAATCCAGATGAGTTGGAGGGAAGCCCATTTTAAACTCATAAATAACTTTTATCTAACCCAGGCGAGGCTCTCAAGATTTTCTTCCCAGTTACTCTGTGTGTGCCCCCGGTGTTCATCGGAGGCAGCTGACCTGGTACATATGTATTGGTATTGCCCTAAGATTTTACAGCTTTGGAAGAAGGTGGTTTTCTGTTTCAATAAGCACTATCAACTAAATGTAGTATTAGAGATAGAGAACATATTCCTATTAAATATTCAGATATTAACATTTCCCCTAGGTCAGACCATATTAAACACTATAATTTTATTAGTAAGACATTTAATATCTAAAAATTGGAAGGCTAAGCGAGCGCCCCCATTAAAATCTGTCCTTCAAGAAATCCAAAATCAGATTATCTTTGAATCTTACCATACTAGGTTCCTGAAAGAAAAAAAAAATCAAACAATTTTTAGTTGGTTGGTTGCCTATAATTAAATCTTACTCAATGGGTATTCAAAAATTGATACTATTTCCTTTTTTGAGTTCAGAAAGTTTTATGGATTTGGTCTTTTTTTTTTTTTTTTTTAGGAGATTTTCCGGCTGATTGGATAGTATTAGGAGAAAGGAATTTGTTCTTCTTCTGTTTTTTTTTTTTTTTTCTTTATTTTATGCGTGGTTTAGTATTGTTTCTGTAGGTAGGTTTAGAGTGTTCCCCAAAATGTTAAAAAATCCCAACATGACGGTATTAATAAAATTTTGATTACATAGCAGTATATGTTAGACAAATGATAAAAGTGGTGTATAGATTCGGATACAATTAGGTTTAGTCCAATTTGCTATAATATTTGATAATTGTCTATTGATGTGTGTTTTTGAAATCTTACAATGTTATTAATTGTATTCTATTTTATTTTTTCACCCTGCGAGGTGTGTTTTGTTTTTTTTGCCTGTAACACCGCATGTTGGTTATAAATAAATTATTAAAAAAAAAAGAAAAGTGGATTGGAAAGCCTGTTTGGTATTTAATATCTGACTTGCTGGCCCTCACATCATTTAGTAATGCTCTGTCAGGATTGGACAAGTGTAGTTGTACGCATGAATGGTCAGACTCCCTGTACATCATTGCACATGAATGAGCTGATTTGTTAAACAATCTCAGCTCTTTCCCCCTTTCCTGTGTTCTCTGCCCCCTATTTTGGCGCCAAAAGTGCTGAATGGAAACGAATGCAACTAACAAACATGAAAAATCATGTTATTCTGCCATTTTGGTCCCTAGTCCATTTGTCTAGTTATTATGCGGACAAAATGGCCTATATCCGAACGAATACATAGTCGTCGAAAGACAAATGCACATGTCTAGATAACTCTATACCCAGAAATATGCAAAGTGAATAAACATAAAAAGAAGGGGGCCACTACACTACAGATTTTTTTTAATGTGTTTTATAGGTACTGGTAGGTAACCTTAAAGGGACAGTCTAGGCCAAAATAAACTTTTATGATTCAGATAGAGCATGTAATTTTAAACAATTTTCCAATTTACTTTTATCACCAATTTTGCTTTGTTCTCTTGGTATTCTTAGTTGAAAGCTTAACCTGGGAGGTTCATATGCTAATTTCTTAGACCTTGAAGGCCACCTCTTTTCAGAATGCATTTTAACAGTTTTTCACCATTAGAGGGTGTTAGTTCATGTATTTCATATAGATAACACTGTGCTCGTGCACATGAAGTTATCTGGGAGCAGGCACTGATTGGCTAAACTGCAAGTCTGTCAAAAGAACTGAAATAAAGGGGCAGTTTGCAGAGGCTTAGATACAAGATAATCACAGAGCTTAAAAGTATATTAATATAACTGTGGGTAATAAAGGGATTATCTATCTTTTAAAACAATAAAAATTCTGGTGTAGACAGTCCCTTTAAAAGCTACCTGATTAACCCCTTTACTGCTGGGAATAATAGAAGTGAAGTGAGCATCAGCAATTACCAAAAAGCAATGACAAAGTCATATTTGTCTGCTATTTCTGTAATTTATGTCAAGATTGCACAAGCGGTATGCAAATAATTTCAGTGAGAAAACCAAAAGTTTGTGAAAAAGTTAACTTTTTTATGCGATTGCATTTGGAATTGAAATGGTGGCATGCAATATACCAAAATGGACCTAGATCAATACCTTGATCTAATATATATATAGTTTTAACAGGTAACTGAAAAAAACAAGGCTCTATTTCAGTTGAAAATTGAGTGATAGCAAAAATTAATTTTTCTCCAGGATTTTGGGCAAGTTCTTCTCTGAAAGTCCCGGTGGTGAAGGGATTAATGATAAAAAAAAAAAAACTATTAACATTTATATTTTTGAAAACATTCTTACTTTACATTTATTCACACCTGCCTAAAACTTTTGCACTGTATGGTAGGTAATATATTTCCCACAGGCCACACTTCAATCCACCAATCAGCAAGCGCTACCCAGGTTCTGAACCAAAAACGAGCTTGCTCCTAAGCTTACATTCTTGCTTTTCAAATAAAGGTAAATTAGAAAGTTGCTTAAAATTGCATACTCTGAATCATCAATGAAAAAAATGTGGTTTTAGTATCCCTTTAACAATATACCCTAACAAAAGAAATTGTTCATATATGCAAATACTAAAATATATACGTACTTAAATAAAAAACAGAACTCCAAGGGAGAGTCCCTTCGTCCATATGCTGATAAGTCTCAATGCAGGTTTTCAATTTAACCAAAATAATTAATTCATGAGGTCGGAAATAATTATTTCATATAATTTTTATTAAAACATCATGTTTTACACCTCCAAACAATTCAACTATATTTTAATGTATGATTGCAATGATCATATTTAATTGGTGTACTAATTTCATAGTCTGATTTGAAAGTCATTTAAAAAGGCCAAAAACACCACTTGAAACATGAAAAAAATCTATTTTTAACAGGTCCATGGGGCAGAAAATTAAAAAAAATATATTGTAGAACAGCTGAAAATATGTTTTCTGATTGATTGGAATTGCAATATCTTACTGTCTTTATGTAAAGTACATGGTTGATGGATATTTTGGAACAGATTTGGATTGGAAAAATCCTGCAAGAATCCATGTACTTTGCAAAGAAACCCGCTTGTATAACATAGGATAAGGTAGAACTGGAATATGCTCTCCCTATGTGCCACATGCGTTAAATGTTGCCTGGGTTGAGTGGTCCGACCTACCTGGTCCAATTACAGAGTAGTCTCTGGCATTGTTTGCAGAGGAGGTCCAGATGGGAGAGGACTTTAGCAAAGACCACTTGCAATGAGATTCGTGGTGGGTGGATGCTGCACCTAGTGGTACCAAGACTTGGTAGGTAGTACTTCAAGGAAGAACAGGAGAGAGGGACTGGAAAATAAGAGGTTAATTTAGAAAAGTTTTACAGATGACTTTCAGTGTGACGACACACTGTAGTGATGGTGGCGTAGATAAGACACTGGCATGTACATTTAACTATTACAGCACATAATTGAGACCAGGGAGTTAATTAGTCCTAGTGTGTTCTGGGGCTAAACAAACCAATAACATTAGTTTCGTCGGGAATCTGGTTAAAATCCTTTAGTGAAGTAATAAAAAAAGAAACCACAGCAGTCGTTATTAGCACAAAAAGAAAAATGTAATCCTAACACTCGTGTCGCTTGCCTAGTTAGGCTCAGGCTGCAGTGCAGTGGGTGGGAGGTCACATTCCCCCCCAGACCCCTCCTTACCTCACCCAGCCTGAGACTGGTCTGACATCAGGGTCAGAGGGGAGGAGTTGCAAACCTCCGCCTCCTTATTTCTTCGTCACGCCCCCTAACGCGCATGCGTGCTGTTTTTGTGGCCGGGTATACTCAGGGGGAGAGAGTTTTGGGTACTGGGTAGCTGGCGGAGCTGTTTAGTGACCTGCAGCCAGGTAAGTCACAGTGCAAAAAAGGCAATGGTTGGTCTTCGTGGAGACAAAGCTTGGGGAAAAGCGTCATATTTTATGGAAAGAGTGCATGTGCCTAAGGTTCAGGGGCAGTACGACAGACTAGGATAGGCTGAGGCACAAGTAAGAGAAAGTAAGATATAGGATACAGGAGTGTGATCAATGGGCGAATGTGAGGCACAGAATAAGAGAAAGTGACTTAAACAGAGAGAAAGCCTGACACAAGTGAGGGTAATGCTTAGGCATATTTAGATAATTCATATAGAAATCTGTAGTTTAAAAGTGACTGTTAATGTAAAAAAGATCTAAGGAGAATTTTGCTGAGACTCAGAATGGGAGTGTTCTGTTTAGATAGGCTGAGAGAATTGGTCTGAATGGTAGTGAGAAAGACACAAGAGACTTGCAGAATGAGATATGGTGAGTAATAATGTGAGTCTGTAACAATGAAAGAGCTTTAGAGACCTCAAATAAGCAAAGGATGAAGGTAAAACTGATAAAAAATGAAACTGACTGATGTGATTCAAAGTATAATGGAACATAGTTAAACAGGCTGTAATAAAATATGAAAATATATAGAGAATAGACATGACAGTGTGATAGAAGCAATTAATGAAAATCAAAAGAACAGGAGGCAGCTATGGATAAATGTGAACAGGTAAAACAAAATATACATTCCTTTATTTTTACAGCAGCAGTGGTTCAGGAGATGAAATGATGCTGGAACAGGTCATGTCAACCTGGATACTTGTATTCTTAGGAGTTCTCTGGCCATAGGCAAAGTGCACTGCATGGCTTGTTCTCTAATATTTTTTCTTGAAATAGTGAAATGTGTCTTAGGGAATGTACTTGTTAAAGTAATCTGATGTGCTGAGTAGAGTGTTTGAAAATAGTGCCAGGTGAGCTGCCAATAAAGTCATGCCATGATTACGTTCTCCAAGTAAATGGAACTGTATTGTATTAAATTATAAAGGCTAAATGTTTCAATGAAGTTAGCTCATCTGTCATTGTGAACCAATTTAATATGTCAAATTAATTTTAAACGAACCATTGATACCATTAACATTTGCAAATGTAGCATTCTGTAAATGTATTCACGTTACGTTGTTTCAGTATAATGTTTGTTTCTAACAAAGATTTGCTGTGCTTGCTTTCTATAGTAGTAGATGATAAAGGGTCAATAATAAAATCCCCCCCAAAAAACAACAACTTTAAAGTAGGCATTTTTAAATCTTTTTTTTATTTTTTTATTTATATTTCTTTTTAAATCTTTATTATTGTGGGGCATGGCGCAGTCCATCAGTAGAGTTGTGGTAATTTTGTTTTTTCATCCAGTGAACAATGTGCACAAACATTCATTTCCTTTAATATTTCAGAATCATTTTCTACATCTGCCTTATTCTTTTTCTTGCAAAATACATTTAGCATGTTTAATTTTTTTTGTAATAAACATATGATATATAAATTAGCTGAAAAATATAACTGTTGTTTTCTAGCTAGGGGAAAAAGGCTAATCAGAAGAAAGTAATTAGCCCACCTAATATTAAATATAGGAAAATGCCTACTTTCTTAGTCATTTGCAGAAATGTCTTGCTTGTCTAGGGCTAATGGAATTATGTGTATATGTGTGTGTGTATATATATATATATATATATATATATATAATTATATAATTTATATTACTTTCTTTAAACTGCAAATACATTTAATGGCTTCCTATAATGTATGCTATAGAGGTATAGTATTGTTTTTGCTATAATATCCCTTTAATTCCTAAAAATTGTCTCACAATGCAGAGGTATGAATGTTTGTCGTGGGGATACCTACGAATATTTATGAATTTACAGGTACCGTTGGCATCTTCTGTAATATTTTCTCAATGTCAGCAATGACAACTGAACAGATGGCAGTAAGCGGAGCAAAAAGTAACAGAATAAAATGGGGGTCCAAGACCACAAACCAGGCAATCAGTTAGACCTAATCTAAAAGACTACTAGTGTTTTTTCCATAAATCAATGGATATTTTAGAGAAGGAAAATAACCGTTTGCTGTTAATAAGATCCTAAGACTGGAGAGCTGATTTTAGAGACAAAGTTTGAAAGCATTGGGCATCCGGATACAGAGTAAAAGACCAGTATGGTGTGAACTGCATACAGTGGAAAATAGTTTTATGTTACCATAAATAGCAACGCATCCAATGATTAGAACCTGGTTCACATTGTTCTATATACAGTTACAGTGAAACATTGGGTAACATCCAGCATACATAAGCTTAAATGCAATAGATCTGTGATCTATTATAATGTTAGAGGAGCCATATGTGTATTTTGTGTGTGTGTGTGTGTGGGGGGGGGGTCTAAAACTTGCAGCCAGCAGAATTATTGAGGAGTCTGCAGCATTCGTTTATATCATCAGTATCTAACATGAATTCACTTTAAGCTAAGCACTATAAGGTTCTGTTGTAACAATTGTAGATTGTTTTCTAAATTTGGAAGTGAGGAGGTTACAATGATCTTGTTTGTCGCCCTATTATGCCCTCTTTTCTTGCGTATGCGTGGTGAGATGTAGACTAGGCCTGTGTATGTTTGTTATTTTGATCTCCAGAAATAGTCCTGCATCTGTGCCTGTCCCCAGCTGCTCTGTGTCATGAAGGGGAATGTAAGTACAGACGCTTTAGACAAGCAGGTCACACGTGTGTGTGTCATTTCCCACTACATAGCTGGGAGTATGCTTGTTGCAATTGAATGTATTTCAACCTTTCTCACCAACTGGTGGTATTTCCTAGCGAAAATGTTTGTTTTTTCTTTTATTTCGTATACGGTTTGGAATGAAGTTATTCATCTGTTTTATTTTTTCCTCCTCCATGGTCAGGATGCTTGAATTGTACAATATGTTTCTGTATTTCACCGATGATATAATAAATAACCTGCATAAAGTACAGTCATGGTACGTAAAAGAACCTCACTGCATTCATGTCAGCGTTTAGTTTATCATCTGCAAATTTATTATTGTACATTGCAATTTGGCTTATATATATAATTTTTTTTTCTATTTCAGGTACTGTATGTTTCTTCACATATAAACTAATTATTTAGTCAGATCAGCTTTTGTTGCAATGTATAAATCCTTTTGAGAAGATCTGTATGGCTGATTTGTATGGGTCATATTCTAACAAATTTAGTGCTCAAAAAATAGATAATAAAAAAGAAAATAAATGATAAAAAAAAAATAGACATCTTCTTTTTAGGGACAAAATAATAACCGTAAAGCATTTTTGTCCACTACGATCCTGATTATTAGAAACTAACAACATGGGGAGAATTTACGCAAAATCTTTGGAGCATTTTTGAGCATTAAATGTTATTGTAGGTGTCATTCATATCCAAGTTAAATTGCAGTTCTAAAAGTGTTTAAGGGAACTTGTAGCACTGGCAAGACGTCTGATAATCTCCTAATGGTAGAGAGCTTTCAATCCACTGGCACCATCTGTCTCAAGAATTACTAAATTGTGAGAATTGTCAGTCTAATGCAGCATATACTGTGATATCATTTATTCTTTAATATTAAATCACTATTTAAAGGGACAGTAAAGTCATAATGAGACATTTATGATTTAGACAGAACATATAAGCAACTTTCCAATTTACCTCTATTATTTAATTTGTTTCATTTGCTGAAAGATTTATTTACTGTAGGTAAGCTCAGGAGCAGCAAAGAACCTAATTTATAGCTGCTGATTGGTGGCTGTGTGTATGTGTATATATATATATATATATATATATATATATATATACATATACATACCGATGTGTGTTCTACCTAAATCATGAAAAATGTTGGGTTTCGTTTCCCTTTAACTTCTGAGGACTGATTAGTGAAAATACATTTCTGAATTTTCCTCTTACTCATTTACTGTACCCACACATTATATACTTTTTTTCTCACCATTAAATGGACTTTCTAAATATAACATTATTTTTATCATATCTTATAATTTACTATAATTTGTTTTTATAAAATATGATAAAAAATGGAAAAAAACACACTTTTTCTAACTTTGACCCCCAAAATCTGTTGCACATCTACAACCACCAAATAACACCCATGCTAAATAGTTTCTAAATTTTGTCCTGAGTTTAGAAATACCCAATAATTACATGTTTGCTTTTTTTGTAAGTTATAGGGCTATAAATACAAGTAGCACTTTGCTAATTCCAAACCATTTTTTTCAAAAATAGCGCTAGTTACATTGTAACACTGATATCTGTCAGGAATCCCTGAATATCCCTTGACGTGTGTGTGTGTATATGTATGTATGTGTGTGTATGTGCGTTGCTTTTTGGTAATTAGAAGGCCGCTAAATGCCGCTGCACACCACACGTGTATTATGTCCAGCAGTAAAGGGGTTAATTAGGGAGCCTGTAGGTTTAATTTTAGTTTTAGTGTAGTAGACAACCCAAAGTATTGATCTAGGCCCATTTTGGTATATTTCATGCCACCGTTTCACCGCAAAATGCGATAAAAAAAAAATTCACTTTTTCACAGTTTTAGGTTTCTCACTGAAATTATTTACAAACAGTTAGTGCAATCATGGCACAAGTGGTTGTAAATTATTCTTTAGGACCCCCTTTGTTCAGAAATAGCATGTATGTGTGTGTGTATATATGTATATGTGTGTGTATATATATATATATATATATATATATATATATATATATATATATATATATATATATATATATATATATATATATATATATATATATATATATATATATGTGTATATATATATATATATATATATATATATATATATATATGTGTATATATATATATATATATATATATATATATATATATATATATATATATATATATATATATAAATAAATAATCTTTGGCATTGCTTTTTGGTAATTAGAAGGCTGCAAAATGCTGCTGCGCACCACACGTGTATTATGCCCAACAGTTAAGGGGTTAATTAGGTAGCTTGTAGGGTTAATTTTAGCTTTAGTGTACAGATCAGCCTCCCACCTGACACATCCCACCCGCTGACCCCCCTCAAACAGCTCCCTTCCCTCCCCAACCCCACAAAGTCTGCCAGTATAAAAATAAAGGTGCGTTAATTTTTTTTTTTTTTTTTTAAATATATATATTTTAAGTGTAGGATCCCCCATTACCCCCAAACAGCTCTCTCAACCTAATGGCCGCCATCTTAGGTACTGGCAGCTATCTGCCAGTACCCATTTTACTTACAAATGTGCAATTTTATAAAAATAAATATGAAATTTACATTTTCTGTAGTGTAGCTCCTCCCCCCCCTTAATACCCTCCCCCTCCTGGATCCCTTTCCAAACCAACTTTTCCCCCTCCTGGATCCCTTTCCCTATTCTAAACTGAACCGTTTACCTACTGCTAAAAATGGTTATGTCCGTGCGCGCACATGCTCCCGAGCCCCGCCCCCGCCTCAAGTGCTCACGGAGCAACGGATCCGGAACAAGCACCAGCATGGACCGCCTCCCTGCAGCTGCTCCCACCCACCAATGATCAGCACCATGCTGGCCGATGCAGAGAGGGCCACAAAGTGTCTCTCTCTGCATCGGATGCTTTAAAAACGGTAATGCAGGATGCCTCAATATCGAGGCATCACTGCAATACCCTAAAAGCAACTGGATGCGATCATGATCACTTCTAGTGCTTTAAAACCCTGAGGACGTACAGGCCAGGTACCTCCTTGGTCACTAAGTGACATTTTTTGTAGGACGTACCCTGTATGTTCTTGATCATTAAGGAGTTAAAGGGACAGTCAAGTCCAAAATAAACTTTCATGATTCAAATAGGGCGTGTCATTTTAAACAACTTTCCAATTTACTTTTATCTTGAATTTTGCTTTGTTCTCTTGGTATTCTTAGTTAAAGGGACACTGAACTTAATTGTTTTTTTTTGTGATTCAGATAGAGCATGCAGGTTTTTTTATTTTTATTTATTTATGACCGGTAAAATAATCAAGATACAAAATCCACGCCATGCAAGGCCATATAAAGTTTGTACAGAGAAATCATCACTTTCTAATTTACTCCTATTATCGTTTATTCTTTGTTCTCTTGCTATCTTTATTTGAAAAAGTTTTTTTTTTTTTTTTTTTTTTTTTTTTTTTTTTTTTTTTGTTCAGTACACTGGACAGCACTTTTTTATTGGTGGATGAATTTATCCACCAATCAGCAAGTTCAACCCAGGTTGTTCACCAAAAATGGTCCGGCATCTAAACTTGCATTCTTGCATTTCAAATAAAGATACCAAGAGAATAAAGAAAATTTGAGAACAGGAGTAAATTAGAAAGTTGCTTAAAATTTCATGCTTTATCTGAATCACGAAAGAAAACATTTAAAAATACAATAGACCGTATAGGGAAATGGGGCATGGAAAATGGGGGTAATAGTCTAACCTTTCCAAAGGTATAAGTCTTGAACCTAAAAAAAGTTAAAAATATATATTTAAAAAAAATAAAAACCCCTCAAATCAAGCTTAGCACTCAAAGGGTTAAAGTAAATAAAAATTTTATGGTAATGTGTCTGCCCTTGCATTTATCCCAGTCTCTTCTGCATTAGTCTCTCCACATTCTACATCTCGGATATTATTTTGAAAGTATCACTCATTATAGTGATATTATTCAAATTTGGTAAAAGTTCTGATCAGTCTTAAAGATGTACCCGGTTGTGTGTGTGTGTATGCTCTATCTAATACATGAAAACATTGGGGTTTCATATCCCTTTAAATAATTTTCCAATTCACTTCCATTATCAATTTTGCTTCAGTCTTTTTGTATTCTTTGTTAAAGAAGCAGCAATGCACTACTGGGAACTAGCCACATGCATCAGCAAGCCAATTAAGAGGTATATTTGTGCAGCCACCAATCAGCAGCTAGCTCCCAGCTCCTGAGTCTACCAGGTATGCTTTTTAACAAATGATACAAAGAAAATGAATCAAATTAATAATAGAAATAATTTTCTGAATCATGAAAGAAATTACCATGGTTTTATGTCCCTTTAAATCCTTCAAGCCATAAGATAACAGAATGAATAAGTTTTTTGCACAAAGTAATATTGAGTGTTTTTGTATTGAGTAGAGTTGTGAAATTTCCAAGTGCTTTTTGTGAGAGAGATATAGATGGGTATGCTCTGTTCTCAACAAAATGTTGCCAGCTGGGTGGTGACAGTGTAATACTTTGCATGCAATATTATAACCTTTTCTGTTATTTGTAAATTTAAAAAATATATATAATTTTAGCTTAAATGGAAACCATGTTCTGTGTCCATTAAATAGTTCCTGTGGAGAACAATGTTTGTGTTAAAAATCAGCATAAAAGGAGATTGGGAAAATGTACTGCAAGATGTGTAACAATGTCACATCCAGAATAGTATCTGGTTTATTTAAAGGGCAAATAAAGTTATATGCATCAGAAATAAAACGGTGCATTGTTAAAGAGCTACATATGCAATAAAGTTTTAAAGTAATTTTTGTTAGCAAAATGTGCATTTTCTTTGAATCCATTTATTGACACACCCCTTGATAAGGACAGCTATAAATGTGCTGCTGCACAAATCAAGCGCACACTTTGCAGTATATAGGAAGGTCAGGGTTTCTGCATTCCTCACAATACACTCCAGCATCTCTAATGGTTGTAGATAAACTACAGTTTTCTTATTTAAATTAAAGCAAAAGCAGGAAAAATAATAAAACTGTGGGTGAACACCTTGTAACAACAATACTTTTTTTTTTTTTTTTTTTTAGTCTTGCAATAAGTTCAGTCTAGTTGAGTGTGAACCCTTCTCTCTTTTTTTTTTTTTTTTAAACATGCATTAACACATTGTTTGCTACAATTGTTTTTCATTATCTAAACTCCACCTACCACTTACATGGCTGAAGAAACATGTATGGACTTATTACAATGCTAGCCACATGCATTTTGTTACCAAATCTTCATTGCTTTGCAGTTCATTATCTTAACATCCCCAAGGCAGAACATGCTGTGATATGAGATGTCATAGCAGAAAATGCATATCTGCAAAAAAACCTGACAGATAAAGGAACTGTTAGCTTTTTCACTTTGCAGCACTGCTCCACATCCGGATGTGTTTTGGCTGCACTGTGTAAAGTTTCCTTAACACAGAGCATCCAGAGCAAAGCGCTGTTTGAAGAAAATGGTCAAATGTGGAGCAGTGCTGCAAAGCGGCAGCTGATTGATTGATAACTGTCTCTCAGGATTTTTTTCAACCCTGACCCCTACACTTTCCTGGTCTGCAAAGCTGTGACTCCTGAATGTAAGTCGTTCCTGTTGGCAAGGCACCTTTTTTTTTCATTGCTACATTTTTACCTTATAATTATGCGATATTAGACCAAGAGCAAAGGAAACACATTTTTAGTTTATTTGTTTTTTTGTTTTTTATTTGTTTTTTTTTCTCTGCAGTTTATTTGCAATGTAATTGTCACCTGCTGCAATATATTATAAAGCTTTAAAACTGCTTTATTCTTCATTTTATCAACACGTGATTGAGCTGGTGCTTTAGTGTAGCTGCCTAATTTTAATATTGAATTTCGTTGTTGAAGCCAACTAGTGACAGATATGGCAGGGTTAGGTTTGAAGTCTGCAGTGTGCACTTCTAGTTCTCAGAACTGGAGAACTAACAAAGGAAGCAAAATAATGAAAGTAATGTATATAACAAAGTTGTTTTCAGTGCAAAATGAACCTTTGTATGTTGCAATCTCTGTTCACGGTCTCTTTAAAGTGGTGTGTGTGTGTTTTTAGCCTTGATGAGGTTATTGCACCTATTATGACTTTATAGAAATAAATGTGTGTTCAGCTTTCTATTCAGTCTCATTGCACCTGTAAACCAATACATGTTTTAAATTATGGTAATGTTTAACGCTTCCTCTTTGCTACTCCTGTTTTCTGGTTGCTGATCAGTTTACCTGATGGTGTTTGTTTTATTGACCATATAAATTGCCTTTACCTGCTCAGATACACAGAGACAAGATTTGTACATGAGAAAGGCCTTTTGTATTTTGATATGGTTGTGACTAAATGATTTGCAAGTCAAACGGTGGAAGATTTCCATGTGTGCGTCTGTAACTGGCACAGGACCTGGGTTTGTTGCTAGCGCAGTAAATGTATTGGGCCACTTGTGAGATAACTCGCTTCACTGTGACTGTATAGATCTGAGATAGTGTTTAAAGCATCTGATGTTACTGTTCAGCACTGATTAATTTATAAAAAAAAAATAGCTTGGCGTTATCTTTATACATTGTAAATAGTAACAGTTTATTGCCTACTGCCAGGCATTTGGAGTTTTTTTTTTTTTTTTTTCTTCAAAACTTGTGAATTTTAAAGGGTGTGCGCACTCAAACCATTTATTTACTTTGAGTAAAGTTCACCAAAGCTCCTCTTTGAATTAATTTGTTTGCTTCAGACTTGCAGTAGTGAAAAAAACGGCCCAGAAGCTTCTCTGCCATAGTGTATTTGTGTGGCTCTCTTCCGAGTAGGTATGTGAGGGTATTTGGAGTGGGTGTGTGGGATTAGCTGCCTGTAAAGTTGGCACAAACTCTAGTAATGTTTTTCATTTTGGTTCCTGTTAGTGTAAAAAGTAAAACATGGACACAATGATGTTTAGTATACTCCATAGAATAGCTAGGCATTTGATAGCAAGACCAACGTTTGCCCTAATAGGTTATCATTGGTTCTGTGACAATGGCTGACATTCAAGCACAAGCTATTACCTCACAATACCTTACAAAGCAGTTTAGTAATATGCACTCTGCTTCTTTAAACTCTGAGATGTGCGAGTTACCAGATGCACGTGCGAGTTACCGGTCATGGAGACTTGTAAGATTCAGGTTGGTGCGTACGAATGTGTTTGCCTGTCGGTCCGCTGTACGCACTAATTATAGGATTGCTTACAAGGTCATCATTGGAGACATTCAATGTTCACTGAATTTTTACTTCCATTTACAATTACTAAGATGTCATTTGTTTTATTAGTAGATATAATTTGACATTGGCTTGATGATGGCATTTACTGCTTGACTGAACCTTTACGCAATACACTTGCTTTTATGTTGAGGAGACATTGTGCGCTTTTTTTGTTTTAAATTGTATTTGTTTATTTAAATGTAACTGGAATAATAATAATTTACTTTGTATAATTTTACTATCAACTTTAAGGGACAATGTACTGTAAATTTTTCTCCCCTTTAATGTGTTCTTAATTATCCATTTTACCTGAAAATGTGCCTGTTTACAAGCCTGCGATAAATAACCAGCCATTACAAATAGTTTGTTATTGCTACTGCGAACTCACTGTAGCAATTGGCGCTCAGAAAATTAACCAGAGATCACGTCTCTAGTTCATAGTCTAAAAGTGCCCCAAATGCCCACAAAATAAAGGCACTGCACACTTGACTGGGATGATATCTCCAAGCACTTACTTATAAACATAAATGTTACTACATTTATGCACTTTTTGACCAGGTTTACAGCCACCATTTAGGAGACACCAAGATAACAATTTGCCATAGCAACACCTTTTTATTGATGATGAAAGTCCATAAATGTATACAACAGCCTCCAGTTTGCCCTTGGCATGATCCACACTTGAATAGTTACCAGAGCACACCAAGGTATGATTACACTGGATAGAAAAAACATTGATTAATTGCTTAGCAGTTCCTTAGTATTGTTTCTTTGTATGCCATGTAATGTAAATACATTTGTTTAGTTTCTGTGATCTTAAAGGACCACTCAATATAGTACAATTGCATAATTAATAAGTGCATAATAATAAGACAATGCAATAACACCTACTCTGAATTTCAAATAAGCAGTAGTTTTTGTTTTGTTTTCTGGCAAATGTATCCCCTCCCCCCATTTTCTGGCCCCCTGTATTATGTGAGACATCAGCCAATAACAGACTAGTATTCATATAACCTGTGAGCTTGTGCAGATGCTCAGTAGGAGCTTGTTCCCCTGCTTGTTCCCCTATTTTGATTTGAGTGTTCCTTTAAGTAAGGGTGTAGTGTAAGTTTATATTTCTATGTTTTGATAAGACATTCATTTTGGCAAACCATGTGAGTAACTTCCTCATTACTTAAAGTGATGGTAAATTCTGACAAACTGCTCCACATATTTCTAAAGGTCTTACCCTAACTAGCATATCGATTTTGCTTTTTTTTTTATTAATAAATTCATCAGCACACTGAATTATTTCACTTTTATTACCGCTCCGTTGCCGTATTGAATCCAGCCTCTCTCTAAGATTTTTGAAGATCCTTCTTTGAGTGGCATCTGTTCTATCCAATCACAGCCTCACCATGCGCCCGATGAAAAAGTCTTTCTGCACGCTCCCGTGCTCGGAACGCTGACATGTTATTGAAATGCGGATGCGCTACAACTTACGCTATTTGCGCTATATAATAAGTGAATTAGTTGCTTCGCAAACAGTGCATCTGTTTAAAGCAAACAGTCAATCATTTCCCTTATTGCGCAAATAGCGTAAGTTGTAGCACATGCGCATTTCAATAACATGTCAGCGTTCCGAGCATGGGAGCGTGCAGATAGACTTTTTTTCATGGGGAGCATGGTGAGACTGATTGGCTAGAACAGATGCCACTCAAAGAAGGATCTTCAAAAATCTTAGGCTGGATTTAATACGGCAACGGAGTGGTAATGAATGTGAAATAATTCAGTGTGCTGATGAATTGATTAATAAAAAAGCAAATAGATATGCTAGTTAGGATAAGACCTTTAGAAATATGTGAAGCAGTTTGTCAGAATTTATTATCACTTTAAATTTCTGCCTAGAAGTGCTAAAAATGCAATGTATTTAAACATCTTAGCATGCACATAATAAAGGTAGCCTGCATGCTAATAAACATTTTAAACCCAAAATCTTTCCAATTTACTTTCTGATCAAATTGAACTTTTTCTAATGGTATTCTTTGTTGAAGAGAATGCCTAGGTAAGCAGTGTGTGTTTGGAGAGCTATATTGTAGTGGTTTTGCAAGAATGCTTTTGAGTATTAGATGGCAGCAGTGTTTGTACAATCTATACCATTGTTTAAAAGCATTCTTGCAAGAATGCTCCCATTTTAGCACTTCAAGGACTTGAACGCTCCTAAGTCTACCTACCTGTTTTTCAGCAATGGATGCACAGAGAACAATGTCAATTTTATAGTAGAATTAAATTGGAAGCTTTTTAAACATTGCATGGTTTGTCTGACTCATGAAAAATTTGGGTTTCCATGTCCATTTAATGTAGTTCTTACTGCAACAAAGAAATAATCCTAGCAGATACTCTATCCTTTAACTAAAGATTTTCAGAACTGATTAATTATTGGTTGATTTTTTTTGTACAAATGGCAGTTGCTGTAATTTCAAATGTTTCCAGAATTGAGCAGTATATATGTATGTATGTTCTTTTGCAACCCTGTGCATGTTGGAGAGGAAATACAACACAATGCAGCCAGCTACTGCAAATATCTTATGAAACTATTAGTGTAGAGTCTGATGGATGGGGAAACGCCCCAGTTAAGAAACTATTAAAGCAGATGGATATCGGTATAGCAAATTATGCTGAAAGCCGTACCTTGATAAATCATTTCTGCCTAGCCTATATGTCTATTTTAGATGAATTCTATTTTTTCATGCTCCTTGGTGCGTCATAAGAACAAAGGATACTGCCCTATGCTTTTAAAACTTCACCTGTCCTTTGCTGTGATTGTCTGTAGAGCAGTGTTTTTCAACCAGTGTGCCGTGAGAGATCCTCAGGTGTGCCACGGCAGACTGACAACAGTGTGACATATTATTTTACTCCCAGTGCAGGGGTAGTTTGTAGGATGCATGGCATAACAGCACAATACATACAGTATGTGTGTGTTTGTGTGTATGTGTATATATATATATGCTGTATTAGGCTACAATGTGTGATTTTTTTAAAATTTGGGATGGTGGTGTGCCACAGGATTTTTTAATGTAAAAAAGTGTGCCACGGCAACAAAAAGGTTAAAAATCACTGCTGTAGAGGATCATACTGGGGTCCTGGCTATTCATTAATTGTATTACAGCTTTTTGCACCTGGTTGAAGAACACAAAACATTAATATTTTACCCAGTATGTGGGGGGAATAAAATATATATTATAGTATAAAAGAGCAATTTCTCTTATTTTTTTTTTTTTTTTTTCCTCAGCTGATTGACATTCAGGTTAAGTTAAAGTATATAAAACCCAACGTATTTCCTCCCCCCCCAACATTTTCTTGATTCGGATAGAGCAGGCGATTTTAAACAACTTTCTAATTTACTTCTATTATGAATTTTTCTTCGTTCTCTTGTTATATATATATATATATATATATTTTTTTTAAACATATGCTTAGGAGCCGGCCCATTTCTGGAGCACTATATGGCAGCAGTTTTGCAAGAATTTTATCTTTTTAAAAGAGCACTAAATGGCAGCACTATTTCCTGCCATCTAGTACTCCAGATGCCTACCTAGGTATCTTCACCAAAGAATAACTTGGGAACTAAACAAATTTGATAATAGAAGAAAATTTGATTTTTATTTTTTAAAGGGTATGCTCTCTTTGAATCACAACAGACAATGTTTGCGTTTCATACCCCTTTAAAGTTTTAAACAGTCTCTTTACCTGTGCTAAGCAAAATCCTATCATTCTGGAATAAACATCTGGGATTTTTTTAATAATGAAATATTTTCAGATTTTTGAGGTATAGTTTTTATGCATCCAATACATTTTATGCCCCCTATTATTATGTAGGATGTGTACACCTGACATTCGGAGTCTGTAGAACATTTATGGACGTTTCTGATGACAAATCTATATAGGGGACGTCTTCCTTACACAATGATACTGTAATTAATACATTTTATGCCCCCTATTATTATGTAGGATGTGTACACCTGACATTCGGAGTCTGTAGAACATTTATGGACGTTTCTGATGACAAATCTATATAGGGGACGTCTTCCTTACACAATGATACTGTAATAAATACATTTTATGCCCCCTATTATTATGTAGGATGTGTACACCTGACACTCGGAGTCTGTAGAACATTTATGGACGTTTCTGATGACAAATCTATATAGGGGACATTATTTGCAGACGTCTTCCTTACACAAAGATACTGTAATTAATACATTTGAAATAGTGCGTTTGCCGTGCACATCGCAGAGGGAATGTATGTGACACTGTAACCTTATTATTTTATGTCTGGTCCTTTAGCTCCCAGTAACTTGTCGTCATGTGGAAGGTAAGTGCAATAATTGCATGGAGATGTGTTACTAGGGTGACAGATGCTGTGCTTCCGTTTACAGTGTGTTGCATGCAACATAAAGTTCTTATTTTCCTTCAAATCGATGCACATTCTGTATTGCATTATTTATTTCTATAACAAGGGCAATAGTGATTTGTTAACACATTTAAAGGGATATTAAACTGAAAAAGTCAACAGCTTTGTTGCTCAAGTATTAAAAAAAAAAAAAAAAAAGGCTGAAAAGCAAAGCTATTAATTACTTTAATGTCTCTTTTTAATTATTCCAAAGCAAATGAGTTGAAGGCCCAGGGTGAAAATTCACATTTTATATAACAATATTATAGCATTTTATTTTAAAGTTTGGTCATATCACCAGTGCTGCTAATTGGCTCAGCGTCAGTTTCCACTTGGGGCTAGCAGTTCTTTGGCTCTCGAGTAGTATTTCTACTATGTGTTTAACCTCTTTTGTGGAGTTAAACACAAAGGCTTGCAGGTTTGATAGTGATAAAATGACATGCTCTCATGAATAAGAGCATGTATTTGATTTTTTTCACTGTAATGACCCTTTTTAAGCTTATAGACCTAAGGAAATATTCCCCAACAGTTGAGGTAAATAATGGATTAGTAGTGAAATTATACATGTGGAACAAATTTCCTCTCTTGCAGCATTTAAAAAATGTCTCTGACTCTTGCCATTGCCTCCATCTCACCCAAATATTTGTTTTCTAAATAATGGGCTAGGCCCCCTCAGAAATGTTAAATTTCTATTAGTTATTTCAATATTAAAGAAATAAGTGTAACATTTTAGCCTCCATAAAGAAATGAACGCTGCCATGTTGTAAACTAGGTTTCCTATTGAGCTGTTAAACAGCTAAAGTAACAGTATTTAATGCCCCTTTTTAACGTGAGCTTCTGATTGACTCTCTATGTCAGCGTGCACTCTGGGTGTGGTCATGGGCAGATGATAGGCTGCACCTACACCTTTTTTTTCTTTTTCTTTTTTTTTACCAATGTTGTAAAAAAGATTGCAGGCGACCAGATATATAATACAACACTGCAATACTTACAATGCATTGCAGACATTTTTTTTATATTTGTTTTCCTTAGATTACATTTAAATGACCAGCTTTGTTTTTTCTTATTTTTTTATTTTTTTTTAATTGGTTTTATTTATTTATTTTTTGGAAGAAGCTACCCACCCTCCCAGCAATGAAATGCTTAAAGTAAAGCTGGATTTGTCCTTACCTACATAACCAGGAATATGCACTTGTCAGTCACTTTACAGTAACGAGCTGGTTACAGATATTCTCCCGTTCTGTTACAGCTCAAATGCATAGGGTAAAATTTTCTATGTGAATTGCAAACAATCTTAAGTATCTGTGATATGCTTGATAGGAGACAGGACCTTCATTTTATCAATGTTCAGCTCCCAAAGGAAATGTATTATCTACATCCTTGTGTGATTAAATACATTATCACTATCAGGTACAGATATTCATAAAGCTACATAAAGACTGTATGTCTCTCTAAGAGGTTTATGCTCAGCTGCATAATTATTTCACTTCAGTGGTTTGTGACAGAAATCTGCACAGGCTGTCAGGAAAAAATACACAATTTACAAAAGGTCTAGTTGATAGGTCTCCTCTTGGGAGTTTATAGTGATAATTTAATGTAAAGCAGGTCTTAAAAATAAGTTGCTTCAAGGTGTATGTGCTTTTAAAAAGTGCAGTGCTAAATTTCTTTCATTACAGGGTAATCAGATTTTTTTCATAGGCCTGTTATGCTAGTTGTGCAATTATGCAGGGGTTAAGGAGTCGACAACAGCTCCATACTTGTCACAACAGAGCACAGGATTCAGACAATGGGTAGATTTGGCAGTGAGTTCTTGTCTGCTAAAGATGCCTGTCTGGTCAGTTGTGTAATGGAACTTTGTAATCTAGTTTCTCTTGTCTCATATATTACCCTTTTATAAAGTCTGGATCACTAGCTTCTCTTTTGGGGCGATGTTTGTGGGAGATTAGTAGCAGTTGTATGTGCACAATGATGTCACTGGGCAGAAGTGAATGAAGAGAGATTGAACAGACATAATCACCATATCCACATTACGTTTTTTTTGTCTAATGTGGAGTTGGCCTTTTCAATTAAGAAGCGATCTTCAATATGAACAAACTTTTGTAGAGTTTAACAAATTTTGGTGGCAACAGTTGAAGCAAAGAATTTAATAAACGTGGCTGAAACCCTGGGAGTTCAGTGCCAGAATTGGTAAGGATTTTATTCCAACGTGCAGAAACTCTTATTTTTGTGCAGTCACTGATCACCATTTACAATATGAATGTAGGCTATAGAACTGCCCCTTGTATGTTTATTAAGGGATATATAACTTTTGGCCGCTTGTTGCATGCTGTTTCACAAAAATCTTTTTATGGGTTTATGTTTTCCACCTTTTGGGTAAACCGTATCTAAAGGAGGAGCCAAGGACTGTGGTTAGGGGCTAATTGAGTTTTGTCTTGGGCTCTAGCCCCAATTTTTTTTCTTTTCTTTTTGGAACTTAGCATTGCCCCTTCACTGAACTGATAATGCAGTTATGCCTTTTTATTATACAGAGTGTTTGTTTTTTATTTGATCCAGATGTTTCAGATATGGTGCTTGGATAATTGCCACATGCATACCCCTAGTCTGGCTGGCAAAGGTCTTTCTGACTTGAATTTTGCATAAGCAAATATGCAATCTGTTTACTGTGGGGGCTGGGGGAGAGTATTTTTTCATCTTTCAGTATTGCTGTTTCATTCTCTCTCTTTTACACTGTGCTGGGGAGGTGTGTGGTGTTTTTTTTTTCTTTTCTTTTCTAGAACCAATGAATAATTATTATTTTACATTTCTAATTATCTTTTCTCCGCCTCCATTTTCTTTTTTTATTTGTGACCTTTTATGAATTGTGGAAATCCTTTCACTGAATCTTTGCAGTATTAGTCTTTCTCGGCTGGCGTCTATAATTTAAGAATGTGTTCCTATCTACTGCATTTTTTTAATTTTAATCCAGTTACTTTTCAGATGACTGATAGCGAAGGAGAGTGCGTTTTGTGTGGCGGTTTTGTTTTGATAAATGTTGGCACAGGGTTGATATAGTGGATTTTTTCCGTACCTGTTTATTTATTTAGCTCTTATCTTTTTCCGTAGAATTTGCCATTTATATTTCACAACAGTAAAGCAAAAGTTATGGCAATTCTTTTTAAGTCAGTTTTAGTTAATGAATGACATTTTCATGCTAATATTCTTCCTTTAAAACTCAAATACAACCACCTGCAAAAATGTATTTGTATGAAATTGAAAATGTAATAGTGATTTGATTTCTTTTTATGTATTTTGTTCTAAAATGCACAGTTTAGGAAATGTAATTCTTATGGTCCCAATGATCTAAAAAGTTCTCCTCTCTGGAGAGATTATCTAACACTTCTCATCAGTACTGTGAGGTTCCTCAAAGAATTTTATAACGGCAAATTTTAGAAAGAGATCTATTAAAGGGACACTGAACCCACATTGAGATAGAACATGACATTTTAAGCAACTTTCTAATTTACTCCTATTATCAAATTTTCATTCTCTTTGTATCTTTATTTGAAATGCAAGAATGTAAGTTTAGATGCAGGCCCATTTTTGGTGAACAACCTGGGTTGTTCTAGCTGATTGGTGGATAAATTCATACACCAATAAAAAAGTGCTGTCCAGAGTTCTGAACCAATATAAAAGCTTAGATGCCTTCTTTTTCAAATAAAGATAGCAAGAGAATGAATACAAATTGATAATAGGAGTATATTAGAAAGTTGCTTAAAGGGACACTCTACACCAGAATTTTTATTGTTTTAAAAGATAGATAATCCCTTAATTACTCATTCCCTAGTTTAGCATAACTAACACAGTTATATTAATATACTTTTAACCTCTGTGATTATCTTGTATCTAAGCCTCTGCAAACTGTCCCTATATTTCAGTTCTTTTGACAGACTTGCAGTTTAGCCAAACAGTGCCTGCTCCCAAATAACTTCACGTGCACGAGCACAGTGTTATCTATATGAAACACGTGAACTAACACCCTCTAGTGGTGAAAAACTATTAAAATGCATTCTGAAAAGAGGTGGCCTTCAAGGTCTAAGAAATTAGCATATGAACCTCCTAAGTTAAGCTTTCAACTAAGAATACCAAAAGAACAAAGCAAAATTGGTGATAAAAGTAAATTGGAAAATTGTTTAAAATTACATTCTCTATCTGAATCATAAAAGTTTTATTTTGGCCTAGAATGTCCCTTTAACCCCTTAATGACCGGACCATTTTTCAATTTTCTTACCCTTAATGACTTTTCTGCGGTGTTTGTGTTTAGCTGTAATTTTCCTCTTACTCGTTTACTGTACCCACACATATTATATACCGTTTTTCTCGCCATTAAATGGACTTTCTAAAGATACCATTATTTTCATCATATCTTATAATTTCCTATAAAAAAAATATAAAATATGAGGAAAAAATTGAAAAAAACACACTTTTTCTAACTTTGACCCCCAAAATCTGTTACACATCTACAATCACCAAAAAACACCTATGCTAAATAGTTTCTAAATTTTGTCCTGAGTTTAGAAATACCCAATGTTTACATGTTCTTTACTTTTTTTGCAAGTTATAGGGCCATAAATACAAGTAGCACTTTGCTATTTCCAAACAACTTTTTTTCAAAATTAGCGCTAGTTACATTGGAACCCTGATATCTGTCAGGAATACCTGAATATCCCTTGACATGTATATATTTTTTTTTAGAAGACAACCCAAAGTATTGATCTAGGCCCATTTTGGTATATTTCATGCCACCATTTCACCGCCAAATGTCATCAAATAAAAAAAAAAGTTCACTTTTTCACAAATTTTGTCACAAACTTTAGGTTTCCCACTGAAATTATTTACAAACAGCTTGTGCAATTAAGGCACAAATGGTTGTAAATGCTTCTTTGGGATCCCCTTTGTTCAGAAATAGCAGACTTATATGGCTTTGGCATTGCTTTTTGGTAATTAGAAGGCCACTAAATGCTGCTGCGCACCACACGTAAATTATGCCCAGCAGTGAAGGGGTTAATTAGGTAGGTTGTAGGGAGCTTGCAGGGTTAATTTTAGCTTTAGGGTAGAGATCAGCCTCCCACCTGACACATCCCACCCCCTGATCCCTCCCAAACAGTTCTCTTCCCTCCCCCACCCCACAATTGTCCCAGCCATCTTAAGTACTGGCAGAAAGTCTGCCAGTACTAAATAAAAGGAGTTTTTTTCTTTTTTTTAATAAAAAAAAATAAAATGTTTTAGCTGTGATGGACCCCTGCCTTAGCCCCAACCTCCATGATCCCCCCCCCCCCAGCTCTCTAACCCTCTCCCCTACCTAATTGCCGCCATCTTGGGTACTGGCAGCTGTCTGCCAGTACCCAATTTGCCCCCAAAACAAGTGTTGTTTTTTGCAATTTTTTGCCATTTTTAATGTTTTCTGTAGTGTAGCAGCCCCCCACAATACCCCAACCCCCTCCCAGATCCTTATATATTTATTTATTTTTCATTCATTTTTGTCCCCCCTTCCTTTCTCATTGGTGTCAGTGGCCATGTAATCGGGCGCGCCCCCGCACGCTCCATATGGAGGCATCACTGCAATACCCTGAGAGCTGCTGGAAGCGATTGCGATCGCTTCCAGCACTCTCTTAGACAACTGACGTACCAGGTACGTCTATTGTCATTAACTGTTAGTTAATGCATGACGTACCTGGTACGTCAGTTGTCATTAAGGGGTTAAAATTGCATGCTCTATCTGAATCACAAAAGAAAAAAAATTGGGTTCAGTGTCCCTTTAATCTAGTTACAGAAAGTTATGCATGCATTGCAAAATAATGCTCCAAAAAAACCCCAAAAATGTTGAGTTCTCCCCATGCCGGACATTTTTTGATCATCAGGACCTAAGTGTGTTTGCTGCATTTGAAGTTTGTGCTTGCTTTAGTACACATTTACCATATCAATGTAATGTTATCATTTGCAGCCTACATCATTTGTGAGTACAAATTTTAACATGGTTTTTCCTTTTAATAACTATTCCAATTTTATAACTAATGAATTCTGCAGCCACCTGTCGTGTGCATGTCAATAGCTAATGCACACAGGGAAGGAATCAGAGCATTGAGGCCCCTGCATTTCATGTAGGTAATATGCTTTGTTTGAAATTCTGGTACAATTTTGCTGGTTTTTCTGAAGCAGTGATTTAACTCCTTGATTGCCTCTGAATGCCTGTAGAATAAAGGGGTCAACTCCTCACTTTATATTTCTGACAATCAAGAGGTTAAAGAATGGCTTTTATTTAGTTTGTTAGTATATAACTGAAAAACTGACTTCTAGATTTTTGAACAAATTTTGGTCAAAATGTTGGTTTATGTGGACACCAAACAATGTTATTCCAATCCACAGCATCTATGGACCTTGTTCTTTTTACCAGTGAGGCTACCATTGTTTTGGACCTATACTTACTATGCACACACTATCCTGTCTACCTTCTCTGTTCTGTAAATGTTCAGAATAGTATTTACAGTGTAGTGTGTCTTATCTTTGGTTTTGTGTGTTTGCGAACAATTTAAATGAGTTCTTAGTGCTAGCAATACACATGAAGTAGGATCCTGTCATGTGCTGTTAGTATAGCACACCCTTTGGTCAGATGTCTCTTCTGTTGTGAGCTGTTGGTGTTGCTGGAATTCAGATGATGTCACTCACACCCAGGCTCTCACTAAAGCTTGTAGGCTTGTCAGGAATGCCTGCTATGTTCTCTGTGTCTGCCATTAACACCCTTGTGCTATTTCACATGGAGTCTCCTCTTTGTGAACAGCTGGTTTGCTCCTAAATAAAGAATTTTTCATTACAAATATTCAGGGAGTGGAAATTTCCTAATACTTAAAAGATAACAAAGGTTATGAGGCCACATTCCCTCATCTCTGCCCTTCCCCTGCTGGGTTGGAACATGGAATTTTTCATTTCTGCAGCCTCTTGCACAGTCGGGCTGAATCTCACTCTCCTAGTGGATTACTGGTGCCAAGAACAGTGCCAACGTGCTGCAATAACTGAAGTCTATACAGATAATTTCACAACTGGGTGCTGGTAATCTGATGCATTTCCCTTTGAGCGTTAAGGAACCATGAAACGATAGTTTTATCCAGGTTTAAAAAGAAAGTCATTTATCCAGGTAGCACATGTACTTGTATTTATAGTGTGCGCTGCCAACAGTGTTGTATATTTAAATTCCATCATTAAACTGCAAAAGTGTACATGAAAAACCCTGCGCAGTGTGTTCTGTTGTGCAGGTCTTTATAAGCTGGCACAACGATACCATTTGTCACATTGATACAGTGTTCTCCACAGGATCTAATGGGCGCACTCACCTGCTGAGTTTACTAACCACCCGGCTAAAATGAGCTAATATTATTATTTATTTATTTATTTTCGCTGTTTGTTGCACAGACTATAATTAAATCAATTTGTTATATTAGGCAATCCAAGCTTTTGACAGTCTACTCCAGAATTTGTATTGTTTAAAAAGATAGGTAATCCCTTTACTTACCCATTCCACAGTTTTGCATACCCAACAGTTATATTAATACACTTTTTACCCTTAGTACCTTGTATTCAGTTCTTTTAACAGACTTGGATTTTAGCTAATCAGTACTGACTCTTAAATAACTCCAGGAATGAGCACAATGTTATCTATATTGCACACATGAACTAGCACTGTCTGTGAATAACTGCTAAAATGCACTGTGATAAGAGGCGGCCTTCAAGGGCATAGAAAGTTTGCATATGAGCCTACCTAAGTTAAGCTTTTAACATAGAATACCAACAGAACAAAGCTAATTTGATGATAAAAGTAAATTGGAAAGTTGTTTAAAATGGCATGCCCTATCTGAAACGTAAAAGTTTTCTATTTGACTAGACTGTCCCTTTAAGTAATATTTATAGAGAACATAAAATGTAATATTGCAAAGTATTAATCTGCTCCCACCTGGCTGTCAACATTTTCTGTGAATAATACCGATAGTAGTGCTATATGAAACATACCACCTTTTGTTTCCTATTACCACTTAGACTGTAAGTTCTAGGACCCTGTAATCCTTTTGTGCCAGACTACCTTTCCTGCCTTTTTTTCCCCCTATTGTACCTCCGTGTGTAGCACTGCTGAATCTGTAATCACAATACAAGTAACAATAATAATTATGCGGATACCTAGATTTTAGATTTCAGAATACTAACAGTGGAAAATTAAATGAAATGTTGACTAACGTATAGGCTCAATAGTATTGACAAAACAAATAGCACCAACCTAAATTCGTTCTTGAAGAAACAAGCAGTGTGTTTTCTAGTTACTGTCAGCGAAGAAGCTAAACATGCACTCCATAAATTAATAGTCCAATGTGTTGGTGGCAGAAGGAAGAATTTTGGCAGATCTACAAGATGACACAAACTAGCACTTTCATTGTTGTATGGAAGAAAAAAAGCATCTTTCTTCATCTGTCTGTTTTCTCATTAAGTCTAAACACATCTGGGGGTGTGTGTACGAGATTCATAGCTCAGAACAGACACAGTCCCTTATTCAGGCTCGCTGTTTTTCATTTCCCAAATCATATCGGTATTCTCTTTTCTTTCCCACCAATAGTTTTTCAGAATGGTAGAACAAGGATATTGCACATGGCCAAGATGCTGCATGTGGCACTTCACAAGCTGCTTCCTATTCTACTCCTGAAGGAAGATCTGCAATCGCTCTCCTGTACCTCATTCCTGGGGCGTAACTTCAGGTGTCTCAGGACTCTTAACGAAACCGGCCTGCTCTCTTCTAAGGTGCCTTTCTGGCCTTGCAATCCGTATTGGTTTTGCTACAGGTGTCCCCCTCTGGGTGCTCCCCCCCACAAAACAGATCTTGCAGTGTAAGCAAAGTTTATGTATTTGCATTTAAAGCTATGGTAGCAGGGTTTCCAAGATGGGTATCAAGGTGTAGCATACAGAAAGGTTGTGCATATCCTCAGATATGGACTAACCAAGAAGGAAGGACTAGTCACAAAAAAGCAGCACCTGTGTGGCGGCTGCCAGCTCAGCTTGTGCTGCTTGCAGACGTCCAGAAAGGGCACTGTTGATATGGGGGTCCCCATTGCAGCCTTTGCCCTGCTGCCCATTGAGGTTTAGTAATGCTTCTGCCTTCCATTAATGGTTCACCTGTCTTTACACATGACACATGCTATGGATCCATATGAGGATGCTACCTTGCTTAATGTTTTCTTCCACCTCATTTTGTCAAGAGATGTCATACTTCAGAAATCAGTGAAAAGACTGGAAAAGCTTATGCTACAACATGTAATAACGCAGTTACTGTGAAGTCTCACGTTTTTAGCGTGTAAATATCCTGTAACATATTAGTCTTGGCACAACCATGCTTAGTGTCCAGCAATGACCAGGCACAACATATATGGAATCCTAAGTGACGGCCTTCACCAGGTCTCATTATCAAGGGTCTGTTGATCTCGCTGGTTGTGCGGTGCACGTTTGCTGTTTCATAAAATAACATTCCTGCATGTATGTTCAGCAGCCTGCTGTGTTTGACTACTGACGCACTACCACATACATGTATAGATAGATCTCTACTGTAATGCAGTGTGTATAATTATATGTATGTGTACGTTAATACACATTTACAGGGCTTGACAAAATCCAGGTAATTTAATTCCTTACTGGTTTTTGTTTTTTTATTTTATCATTGCACTGTTGCTCGCATATAATGGTTTAACACCTTTGCAGGGTCGGCTCCAGAGCAGCAATGTACTACTGGGAAACACATCTGCTGAGCCAATGAGAATACGCGTATGTGTGTAGGCACCAGCTAGCTCCCAGTAGTGCAGTGCTGCTCCTGAGCCTATCTAAGTATTATTTTCAACAAAGGATGCCAAGGGGGAAAAGTAAATTTGATGATAGTTGTGAAAATGTATTATTAATTATCGCTTTTCTTAACAATTTCAATTTGACTTTTATGTCTCTTTACGGTACACAAAAGATTAAATATTTATCTTTTGATTGTGGTATATGATGTATTAAAGGGGAAATAATATTTAATCAGTGCTTTTCAATATTGATCCGAATAGTTTTTCCCAATACAAATGTAATGTCAAAAATGTCTAGAGACAACTATCCCTGTTTTAGTCCTGTGAATACAATGAACACCCCTTTTTATATGCATGGTACAATCAAATCGACAAGGTACACCTGCTCGGACAGTCAGGTGCTTTTCAAACTTGACAATTTGAGTATTGTCTGTGTATGATGTCTGTATTTGTAGCAAATAGTAAAGTGAAGGTAATGTTTGATGAATCGGTGCCCGGTGTTTAATAATCCTATTAAAAACAGGGGCACTTTAATTTATCAAACTTTACATTTCACTTGTTTTGTTCACATACTTACCTTTTTAATCCTGACAGCTGCTCCAGCGATTACCCTGGCCGTCGAAAGCCTCTTCATATGTCAGAAATGACAAATCCGGCTTCCTCCAATCACGGCTTTCCCCCCGGGGGAATTGTGGCCTGAGGCAACACCATGATTGGAGGAAGCCGGATTCGTCATTTTGGACCCGCGAAACGGAGGAAGCGCTGCAGTGGCTGTCATGATTAAAAGGTAAGTATTTGAACAAAACAAGTGAAATGTAAAGTTTGATGAATTAAAGTGCCCCTGTTTTTAACTCTGAGTGCTAACGATGGCTAGCACTCACCCACCTTGAGGGGAATCTGGGGGCTCCCACTGACTCCCACCCCTGCGATCTGGCCTGTATAGTGACAGGCATCGCCGGGGCTTCATGTTTGGCTCGGGGACGTCACGGGCAATGACGTCACTGCGCAACTTTATTGATAATGGACAAGTATAGGGAAATGGGGATATGCTGCTTACGCTTAGAAGCATGTATCTCAGGCATCTAAGCAGCTACAGACCGCCAAGACCCACTGTTGGAAAGGTAATCGCCTAACCTTTCCAACGGTATAAGTCTTGGGGATTTGGAAGTTTAAAAATAAATATATTAGAGAAAAAAAAAAGTAAAAATAAAACGAAGCTCAAAACAAGCTTAGCACCCAGGTGGGAAATGGCTTAAAAGGGTTAATAGGATTATTAAAACCCGGGCACTGATTCGTCAAACATTACCTTCAATTTAAGGATTCCTTTTTGTACCTTTTTAGTTTAACATCCTGTAGTGAGCAGGTCGAGTAGTTCATGGCACTGCTAGCTTCAGTCCTTGCTCAGAACCTGATGAGCAAGTGGTTTTGTGCAATTCCCAGGTGGCACCTTAATAATTAATTTAGCTTTCTACTGTTATTTGTTTTAATTATGTGACTTTGTATAGGAGACATATTTAAATTATTTATGGGATCTGGAATAAATGTAAAGCACTTGAGATTCCAAAGGGCAAACCAGATTGGCTGTTTAGTAGTGAGATACCTCCTAGTTGTTTGCTTTCTTTTTGTTTTTAAATTTTATTTATTTGAAAAGCGCAGAAAACCAACTAATATTTCCTTCGATTTGAGTGAAAATATAGTTTATTTTTGCTGTAAAATTAAAATATCACTGTTTTGGTGTTTCTGTGAAAGTAGGTACATTTTTATATAACTGTATTTTAACCATTCTGATAACGTTTTAGAATTAAACCCTCTGTTACCAAGAGTAGCAGTGATATAAAGCTGCTTTTGGCAGCCAGAGGTTAACAAAGACTGACATAAATAAATGCATATAATACTTTGACTCCTTAAGTGTTAAGTATTTTTAACCCGCTATCTTTAAGAATAAATTAAAAATAAATACATAATTTAAAAAAAAATCCAATTTACCAAAGCCTGGTTTTAGAAGGTACAATATATGCCAGGGGATGACATATGTATCTGCTATTTGATAGCCTGGTAGAATATTGATAAATCAGCCTGTACAGTTATTATAGAGGAAAGGGAAATCTTTTATATATTAAGAGTTAGATGAATACAATAAGCTAAAGGTATAATGTTTGTACTTCCCAGACTCCCAGGATTTGTAAAACTCTGGTTAATATTGTCGGAGTGCTCATTTGCAATGTAGTTTTTCGAGATCAAGAAAAAGCAGCTGTCCCTAAAAAACATAATGATAGTTTGACCAAAAAAACACAGAAACAAAAATAGAGTACTAGTCCTAAAATAGAGTTGTAGGAAAATACAAACAGCTGTGCTATTATACACAAGCGGGGATATTTGTTACTGTGCCAACTGACCATGGTAAGTTATTTCCCATAGTGGTACAGTGAGCAGATTCCATTCCCAATGTTGTAGAATTCAAGTACACTGTACTTCTCAATGCAATTCTCAAATAAGAGAAATACCCATTTCTGCCTCTAGGGGGCACTGCAGGGGAAAGGCTTCAGTTTAGTTTGCTTGTGGGCTCCATCTTGTACCTCCTACAGTGGGTGATTGTTGGTGTACAGTATATGAGACCTTAATTAACAGGTAAGAGGTTACATTTGTCTGACAAATGTATCTTTATTACATTTATCTAAATAATTCCTATTAATGTTCTCCCCATCACAGCATAATGTTTACCTATAGTCTTGCCACTAAATTGATTTTTGTTCCTCCTCTCAGTAAAATGGTGACACCAACATCTAAAGTTTGGCAACATTTCCACAGTGCAATTGCTGCTGAGAGCAAAGCTGCAATTTGCAAATACTGTGAAAAGAAATGTTTTACTAATGGTACAAGGATGACAAACACATCCTTGCGTGCCAGAGGTGTCCTAAAGACATAAAAAAATACTTGATGGAATTGATTGATGAGGGCCATAATGAAAGTACAAGTAGCTTTTCCCACCCAAGTTCTCTTTCTGCTGCTTCTGTATCATCACAGTGTTTCTTCACTAGCAGCATCTTTAAAGGGACATTATACACTAGATATTTGCATAAATGTTTTGTTGATGATCCATTCATAAAGCCATACAGTTTTTTTCAAATATAGTTTTGTTTATTTTTAAATAACATTGCTCTGATTTTCAGACTCCTAACCAATCCCCAAACCTTTAGGAGAATACTGACGTATACCTACTCCAGCTTGCTTCTGTTTGTGTAAAGGGTCTTTTCATATGCGGAGGAGGGGGGGAGTGTCTGCTTTTCCCACTTGCAGTGGGTGTTCCAGTTACCTTTTTAACAGAGCTAAATTGGAAGCTTCGAAGTAAGTTTTTTTAAAAAACGTTTTATACTGGATTTTTATATCAGTATCTGTGCATATTATTCTTTATAGTAGTGTCTATTACATGCAGTTTTATGAAAATTGGTGTATACTGTCCCTTTAAGTAAGGAAGTTTTGCAAAGCACTGGCTTCACAAAATGCACAATACCTTCATTTATAGATAAAATGACACCTGATCAAGATCAAGCTCTTAATAAAAGCTTTCAATTTATTTACTTCATGTCATTTTAAACAACTTTCAAATTTACTTTTATGATCAATTTTGCTTTGTTCTCTTGGTATTCTTAGTTGAAAGCTAAACCTAGGAGGTTCATATGCTAATTTCTTAGACCTTGAAGGCCACCTCTAAATTTTGACAGTTATTCACCACTAGAGGGCGTTAGTTCATGTGTTTCATATAGATAACATTGAGCTCATGCATGTGAATTTACCATGAAGTGAGCACTGATTGGCTAAAATGCAAGTCTGTCAAAAGAACTGAAATAAGGGGGCAGTCTGCAGAGGCTTAGATACAAGGTAATCACAGAGGTAAAACGTGTATTATAACTGTGTTGGTTATGCAAAACTGGGGAATGGATAATTAAGGGATTATCTATCTTTTAAAACAACAAAAATTCTGGTGTTAACTGTCCCTTTAGGTTTTTATAAGTCCATGAGAAAAATGACAAATAGGAAGAAGAAACGGAAAATGAAAGCAGTAGTTCAGAAAATGATATATATTAAATTGCATGTATATTTTGTCTGTTTCCTTTTCTCAATTTATTTTTTTAAAGTTATATCTTGCTATGGACCCTTAATATTGAGGGGCCAGTTACTTACCTTTTTATTTGCAATTTATTTTATGTTGATAGTTTCTTGCTTTTTTTTGTTATTCCATTTGTAACAAAAAATAACGTTTTAAAAAGCAAGTTTAGTTTATATTTTTATATACACTGAATTTTATGTTCCCAGTGTAACAAAATGACTTTCGATTTGTAAAACGCATTTATTTTTTTCCATTTTTTTGAAAATGTTTATTTTTTTAGACTAAAAACAGGGGAAAAAAGTTTTTTCCCATGGTTTCAAAATTTCCGGAAATTTTACATCTCTAGTTGGGTGCAAGGGTTAACAAACACTCTCTCGTCTGTACAAGACCCAGAAAAATGCCAAGATTCCCCATTAATGCCACCCACACTAAACGCTCTGCTGCCACCACTTGAAGATTATTATATGGGAAATCCTAAAGAAACCCAGACTATAAAAGTTTAAAAATCTCAAAACACAATTTGACAAAAATCAATCTAAAAAAAGAGTACAGTTATTACTAGTGTCTTCTGTAATGTATTAGACCAAGGCAAGAACAAAGTCACATTGCATTTATATAAAAGTACATAAAAAGGCAACATTTTTTAAAATAAAAGGGAGAAATTTTACAGAACCTATATCTTTACCAGAATAGCCTCTGTTTCAGGGAGAATACAAAAATATGGTCAAGCACTCAGCCTCCTATGTAAAATGACAATATTATTTTGCAAAATTCATTATTAAATACATTCTTAAAGTAGTGTCTCTGGTCAGGCCCTTTACAGAATGTGGGAAGGAGGGTAGACACCCCTTTTTATGGCAGGGCATAAACCAAATTGCAAGCCCTGGCTGAAGTTACAGGGTACATTATAATTGTATTTAGGCATATACAGTACACATACACTTATAAGCAATGCTATTGTGTTATCATGAGGATTATTTTGATACTATACATGACATGTCTTTCATATTTGGTCTTTCTGTAATATAAAAGTGTTTAAAACATGTCTTGAGATATCTTAGAGTGTCACCTCTTACTGACCAAGGTTTGTCTCTTGATATTTTGTCACTCGACTAGATTTATCAAGCAAGGGCGGACATATTCTCCCCTGTCTGCACCAGCTGGACTCTGGCAGTCAGCAATACGCTGGTGGAATTCAACATTGCATACGAGTACTACTTTGCGCTCGTGTGCAATGCTGCTCCCTACCTGCGCACAGCCAATCACCCTCGGGCAGGAGCTGTCAATCTCCCCAGTCTGATAACCGCTGCTTGATAAATACTGGCTGCAGGTGTTCTGGTAAGATGGCAAACTTTGGAAAACAGCGAACCATGTAACTTCCTGTGACGTTACATCTGTTTCACAAATTTTGGATGTAATGCGCATGCGTGCCAGCGTCATCACATACCTGGCCGCATAAGTCACTGGTACAATATTTAGAGCTGTGAAATTCCGCGACCCTTTCTAGAGTGCATGCGTGGGATTTTGTATCAGAAATGGTGCGCTCATGGAAAGCTGTTTCTTCGGCTCCTCTGCAATATTCAGAACTCTGCCCCCCACTGCAACTTCTCCCATTACTACTACTACTACTACTACTACTACTCTAAACCTGAGACTTTGTGCTCGTGCACGAGAAACAGCCCCCCTGCCCCTGTGAAAAGCTGCATTGGATCAGCAGAAGCAGCAGTGGTGATAGCCGAGTGGCTGGGCGGGCGGGGGATGTTTCTCGTGCACGAGCACAGAGACTCAGCTTTAGAGTAGTAGTAATGGGAGTAGTTGCAGTGGGGTGCGGAGTTCCGAATATTGCAGAGGAGCCAAAGAAACGGCTTTCCATGAGCGCACCATTTCTGATACAAAATCCCACGCATGCGCTCTAGACAAGGGCCTGGAATTTCACAGCTCTAAATATTGTACCAGTGACGTATGCGGCCAGGTATGTGATGACGCTGGCACGCATGCACATTACGTCCAAAAAATTGTGAAACAGCTGATGTAACGTCACAGGAAGTGACATGTTCGCTCTTTTCCAAAGTTCGCCATCTTACCAGAACACAGGCTCTCTTGTGAGAACCTGCAGTTGTAGGGGGGACGAATGGCTTATGTGTTTACATTTTTGGTCCATAAAGCTCACTGTAGTGAGAAGGCTGAATTGCACCTTATATCAGGTTCACCGGATGTAGGTAATAAAAATAATTATTCCCAAAACTTTGCCTTTTTAAATAGTTCTGGTACAGTTATTTTTAGCAGAGAAGAAAAAGCAAAGAAAGAAAGAATTAACCCCTGACATCCTAAAACCATGAGGTATTCATGACCGTGAACAATAATGCTGTTGATTTAGCCCTTTGAGATAGTGAAATACTTCTAAGCTTCTATGCATATTCTTTACAGCTATTAATATAAATGTCTTTCAGTTTTGTTGTATTTATTTTTTAATAAAACCAAACTCATCTCATGTTTATAAACTTGGTGTATTTCTCTGCTTTATAACTTGTAATGTTATAGATTGAGACTTGTTACAAATATTCACTTCCAGGTTAAAATACAGTATAGAGCCCCAGAGTGGTTACACACATCTTTTTTTTTTTATTAATTTTTTTTATTTTATTATAAATTACTCATTTATAATTACTAAAATGTGTGCACAATCTAAATTGTGCCTACAATTTAAAAGGCAGTTGGTACTGGGAAGGGAGTTGGGAATGCTGCAGCAAATTTTTTTTCTTTCATGGTTCAGACAGAGAATACAATTTTAAGCAACTTTCAAATTTACTCCTGTTATCAATTTCTCTTTGTTCTTTTGCTATCTTTATTTTTAAAGCAGGAATTTAAAGCTTAATAGCTGGCCTATTTTAGGTTCAGCACCCTGGATTGTGATTGCTTATTGGTGGCTACATTTGGCTAACCAATAAGCAAGCATAACCCAGGTTCTGAACCAAAAATGGGCCGGCTCCTAAGCTTACATTACATTCCAGCTTTTTTAAATAAAAATACAAAGTAAACAAAGAAAAATTGATAATAGGAGTCAATTAGAAGGTTGATTAAAATTGCATGCTCTATCTGAATCATGAAAGAAAAAAAATTGTGTCTTGTATCCCTTTAATAACCTGGGAATGGAGGATGATCAAAGAAGGGTGTGAGGGGTGAGTTGTGTTTTATTAATCCTGTGGAGACCAGTGGGAATGCAGGATCACACACAGGATCACTGAGAGTGGTACAAGTAGAGGGGGGGGATATAAGCATTATGGAAGGGAATATGTGGATATAGCATTTTGTTTTAAAGCAGAATTACATTAAAATAAACACACTATACACTGTTACAAACAGTGGACAGAAGTGTGCAATTAACACATGGCTAATTTAAATATGCTTTGTGATTCTCTTCTAAAATGCTACTCTAGTTAAGCCACACCCCCATCCCTTGGTGGTCCAGGCTGTGCACGATTTATAAATAAATATTGCTTTGCAACTCTGGGACTCTAACTTAATAGCTTATTTATTAAAATGTTGGTTAAATAAAACAGAACATATGTCTTATATCACATGGGTACACAAACCAATACCAGTTATGTAAATGGAGATTTGCAAACCGTTACTCGGTGTTCACCCTGTCATAAGTATATGGTCTATTGTTGCTAATAAATGTCTAGCTAACTATTGTCATGTAAGTATTTTTAATTTTTCCCAAGTATCATATAATCTCCATACACAGTTATGTAAAATCTTAGTATTTTCTAATTAGACTATTGGATTGATCATTCTCCAGATTGTTCTCGTATCTTTTAAATATGTGGTAAATATAAAAATGTAAAATGAGTGAAATATTAACCCCTTTGCTACTGGGAATTAAACTTGCTCAAAATGCTGGAGAATTTTTAGCATTTTTGCTGTCAATCCATTTAAATAGAAATAGAGGCTTTGCTTTTTGATTTACCTATGAAAACTATATTTTTAAAGTAGACAACCCAAGGTGGTGTTAGGGGACCGTTTTGCTCCCAGTTTCTTTTTCTGCTCCCAGCAGCAGTGTCTGATGTCAAACGTAACAGCGGGGCGCACATGTGCCTCTGTGTTGGACGTGGAACTATGCTGGGCACAAAGTACTGTGTGACGTAGTACCCAAGTCCATTTGGCAAAAGGGGTTAATAATTACTTTCATAACGTCATATAGCCAATGTATGCATTTCATCAGTTGTTATAGACGGCTGAATGTGTTCATAAACAATGTATAGAAGCTTCTTTTAGCTAGAGATTTGTTTGGGCATAAAACATGCATAAGGCTAAAACAAATTACAATAAAAAGGCTCAATGTCTTCAATTGTAACTATTCATTGGCACAAAACAAATAGAATGGGCTCTCTATTATATTAAAAGTATCCCCTTTTACAGAACAATTAATAAACTTTCCAGTTCAATTGGGGAATAAATGTATTAAAGGGATATGAATTCAGATAGGGAATGCGATATTAAACAACTTTCTAATTTACTTCTATTTTTTCTTTGTTCTTGTGGTATCTTTTGTTGAAAAGCAGGGGCGTATGCTTAGGAGCCGGCCCATTTCTGGTGCACTATATGGCAGCAGTTTTGGAAGAATGTTGTCCATTTGCAAGAGCACTAGATTGCAGCACTATTCCCTGTCATGTAGTGTTCCAGATGCCTACCTAGGTATCTCTTCAACACAGAAATCATGGGAACAAAGTCAAATTTTTTTTAAACAAAGTTTCATTCAAAGCTGTACATTTTCACTGTAGGTGTGTATATAATTTTCCATATCCCCAGTAAATAAAACATCTACTAATTTCAGCCACATTTATCCTAATAAGTTATAGCCGTTTAAAAAATAAATCTAAAACTTCAGTGTTCAGTGGAGCACTCTGATGCAGGTTTTAAGCCCATGTAGCGACACAGAAGAAATGGCATTAAGGAGACCCTACTAAAAAATGTTTATCAGAATTGTGTCTCTTTACTTACAGGAATAAAATGCACGGTTCATGTGAACAAACAAACCATTAATGGTCTCACTGGGCTTCCACATAATGTTAAATGCAACCTGCTGACTGCTGGTGCCCAGAATCTCAAGTTTGTATCAACTTGCCTTTTTATACACAAGGGTCCTCTTATCGTTATCTTCTGTGTTCATTGTTAGCTGCCCAGAGGTTGTTTTTCTCAGTTTAATTAGCTTTCCCATATTGGTTACAGACTGTACCAGCTAAGAAATACAAAGTGTTTAAGAAGATCCTTTACTTACTGTGATTTAGGGACTGACTAATTTTATTAACACTTTAGTCCACTCAAAAAATACAAGAGCCAGAAATGTTGAATCTTTTACTGAGTTGTTTATAAAGTGTTGTGCAGCCATAGCTTGTGTGCTTCCAGAATCAAACTGTAAACGCAGGTGTATGTGATGTGTGCCCACTGGCTTAAACTGTGAGATCTCTTCCAATTCTGCTTGAATGTATTGCAAAAAATTGCTTCTAACTGAAATTGCATTTCCTTTTTCAATGCACTGTGGCTTTGTTTCTCTGTATTGATAGTGTATATTATTTTGTGTACTCTATGGCAGTGTTTGAACTCCAGTCCTCAAGGCACACTAACAAGCCAGATTTTCATCATATCTGACCTAGCGAAGTCGGCTAATGAGTGAGAGCAGGTTAGTAACCAAGGTTACAGATCAGCTGATTATTTCAGCTGTACTCTAGTTCAGATATCATGAAAATCTGGCTCTTTAGTGTGTCCTGAGGAAAGGAGATGGAAAACCATGGTGCCATTCGGATACTAACTAAATACACAAGTGAACATGTCTATTATTTAATATTATCAACTTTTATTTACCTCACCAACAAATCCTGCTGTTGTGCTATACAGGAAGTATGAAAAATAGACAAGACGGATCAGATGGCTGAAACCGTGTGTTGAAAGGATTTTATAAGCTAATATCCTACAGGTAGTTGTCAAAGACCTAAGATGGGATAAATAGCTGTCCTGTCCTGACCAAGGCAATGGAGCTTGGAACATTGGCCTTGGGTGTGTATTTGAACTTACATAATTTGATTGTAGGCTTTTTTTGAATAGGTAGGTTTTGCTGATATTTTTTTTAACCTTTTGTTAGGTAAGTAAAACCTTTTAAGATAACCATCTACAAAACTAAATAAGAAACCTTTGGACATAAGTTACGAACTTCACTTTAGAATAAATAGTAATATTTGTGATGAAAATGGTTTTTAGTATTTAGTATAGTATTTATCAGTGTGCGGAAAACTGGTAAATATGTTGTGCAGTTGAATGAGTATATACATGGGACTTGTTAGTGTGTGTGCTCTCTAAATGTGGCTTTAGTAGAAGTGGGAAAATACAAGTGGAATAAAAGGAAGAAGACAAAATGTGATAAATGGTTAAAGGGACAGTCTAGTCAAAATTAAACTTTCATGATTCAGATAGGGCATGCAATTTTAAACAACTTTCCAATTGACTTTTATCATTAAATTTGCTTTGTTACCTTGGTGGTATTTTTGAAAAGCTAAACATTACCTAGCTAGGCTAAAACTGATTTCTAAACCGTTGAAAATCGCCTCTTAGCTCAGAGCATTTTGAAAGTTTTTCACAGTTAGACAGTACTAGTTCATGTGTGGCATATAGATACCATTGTGCTCACTCCTGTGGAGTTATTTAATAGTCTGCACTGATTGACTGGCTAAACTGTATGTCTGTCAAAAGCACTGAGATAAGGGGGCAGTGTGCAGAGGCTTAGATACAAGCTAATCAAAGAGGTAAAACATATTAATATAAATGTGCTGGTTATTCAAAACTGGGGGATAGGTAATAAAGGGATTATCTATCTTTTTAAACAATACAAATTCTGGTGTCGACTGTCCCTTTAACAAACAAAGAAAAAGAGTGGATGGAAGGTGAGAAAAGAAAAATAAACAGACTGAAGAGGTTTCAGAGGAAAGGTGGAGGTGTGTGTTGTAAAGGACACTATGAGTTAGTTTAGTACTTGTAGATGAAGTAATGAGTCCTGGCTGATAGACTTTGTTTTTCCATAAAGTAAGGTAGTTTTATATGTAAACCTTTCCAGTTAAATATGAGAGTTTCTCTTTATATTAGGTGAGAGAAGTCCCCTAACCTAACTGCTCTGCTCTAAGGATTAATAGTTTTTAAAGCATCACCATACATTAATAATACAATTGAAAATGAACCACATTATCAATAAATGCTTATAAAATCACTTCATCCTATCAGCTGAGTCTTTTGCTTAAATGATGCCGTATTTGTTGTAAAGGTTTTTGATTATTCACTGGATTTTGAAAGTAAGTTCTAATGCAAGATTTGTCTTGGTTCTGGATTTACTCCATTTAGAATACCAGTCCAATCCAGTTTTCTACAGTTTCCTTCTACTCGATTGCTTAAATTAATAATAATTTACAAAACTTGGGTACATTCAGTTTAGTATTCCTGCAAGTGAGAGTACAGATTCCTTATAGAAGTACCGTTTACCATCCAGGTTATCAACCTGTTGCAAGTGATTTCTCTTGTTAAGTGTAGTCAGTCCACGGGTCATCCATTACTTATGGGATTATATCTCTTCCCCAACAGGAAGTTGCAAGAGGATCACCCAAGCAGAGCTGCTATATAGCTCCTCCCCTCACATGTCATATCCAGTCATTCTCTTGCAACCTAACTAAAGATAGGTCGTTGTGAGAGGTCTGTGGTGTTTTTAAACTTAGTTTATTTCTTCAATCAAAAGTTTGTTATTTTAAATGGCACCGGAATGTGCTGTTTGTTTCTCAGGCAGCATTAGAAGAAGAATCTGCCTGCATTTTCTATAATCTTAGCAGACGTAACTAAGATCCACTGGCTGTTCTCGCACATTCTGAGGAGTGAGGTAACTTCAGAAAAGGGGAATAGCATGCAGGGCCCCCCTGCAAACGAGGTATGTGCAGTAAATTATTTTTCTAAGCAATGGAATTGACTGAGAAATTACTGCTGATACCAATGTAATGTAAGTTCAGCCTTAAATGCAGTGGTAGCGACTGGTATTAGGCTGAGGAGTGTGTGTACACTGAAGTATTTTTCTAGGGAATGGAATTTGACTCAGAAAATACTGTTAATACTGAAGTAATGTGTGAGCCTTAACTGCAGTAAAAGCGACTGGTAGCAGGCTTATTAATAACACTTCATAACTTTTAAAATGTATGTTCAAAACGTTTACTGGCATGTTAATCGTTTTTTGTGAGGTACTTGGTGATAAAACTTATTGGGGCATGATTTTTACCACATGGCTAACTTTTGTTTCTGCATAGAAACAGTTAACTGAGCTTCCCCACTGTTGTAATATGAGTGGGAGGGGCCTATTTTAGCGCTTTTTTGCGCAGTAAAAATTCAGTCACAATCTTCCTACTCATCCTCCATAATCCAGGACGTCTCTAGAGAGCTCAGGGGTCTTCAAAATTCATTTTGAGGGAGGTAATCAGTCACAGCAGACCTGTGACAGGGTGTTTGACTGTGATAAAAACGTTAATTATTAAATTGTTATCCTTTTTTGGGTATTAAGGGGTTAATCATCCATTTGCTGGTGGGTGCAATCCTTTGCTAACTTAATACATTTACTGTGAAAATGTTGTTGCTATAACTAATTTGGTTCATTGTTATTTCAACTGTGACAGCTTTTTGTACTTCTTAAAGGCACAGTAGCGTTTTTTACATTGCTTGTAAATTTATTTGAAAATTATTTTCCAAGCTTGCTAGTCTCATTGCTAGTCTGTTTAAACATGTCTGACACAGATGAATCTGTTTGTTCACTATGTATGAAGGCCAATGTGGAGCCCCATAGAAGGTTGTGTACTAAATGCATTGATGTAACTTTAAATAAAAGTCAGTCTTTACATGCAAAGAAATTATCACCAGACAACGAGGGGGAAGTTATGCCGACTAACTCTCCTCACGTGTCAGTACCTTCGCCTCCCGCTCAGGAGGTGCGTGATTTTGTGGCGCCAAGTACATCAGGGAGGCCCTTACAAATCACTTTGCAAGACATGGCTACTGTTATGACAGAAGTATTATCTAAATTGCCAGAATTAAGAGGCAAGCGTGATAGCTCTGGGTTAAGGACAGAGCGCGCTGATGATGTGAGAGCCATGTCCGATACTGCGTCACAATTTGCAGAACATGAAGACGGAGAGCTTCATTCTGTGGGTGACGGATCTGATCCAGGGAGACTGGATTCAGAGATTTCTAATTTTAAATTTAAGCTTGAGAACCTCCGCATATTGCTAGGGGAGGTATTAGCGGCTCTGAATGATTGTAACACGGTTGCAATTCCAGTAAAATTATGTAGGTTGGATAGATACTATGCGGTACCTGTGTGTACTGACGTGTTTCCTATACCTAAAAGGCTTACAGAGATTATTAGCAAGGAGTGGGATAGACCCGGTGTGCCTTTTTCCCCTCCTCCCATATTTAGGAAAATGTTTCCTATAGACCCCACCACACGAGACTTATGGCAGACGGTCCCTAAGGTGGAGGGAGCGGTTTCTACTTTAGCTAAGCGTACCACTATCCCGGTGGAGGATAGTTGTGCCTTTTCAGATCCAATGGATAAAAAATTAGGTTACCTTAAGAAAATGTTTGTTCAACAAGGTTTTATCTTACAGCCCCTTGCATGCATTGCGCCTGTCACTGCTGCGGTGGCATTCTGGTTTGAGTCTCTGGAAGAGGCCATTCGCACAGCTCCATTGGATGAAATTATGAACAAGCTTAAAGCACTTAAGCTAGCTAACGCATTTGTTTCTGATGCCGTTGTACATTTAACCAAACTTACGGCTAAGAACTCCGGATTCGCCATCCAAGCGCGCAGAGCGCTATGGCTTAAATCTTGGTCAGCTGACGTGACTTCTAAATCTAAATTGCTTAATATTCCTTTCAAAGGGCAGACCTTATTCGGGCCCGGCTTGAAAGAAATTATCGCTGACATTACGGGAGGTAAGGGCCATGCTCTACCTCAGGACAGGGCCAAATCAAAGGCCAAACAGTCTAATTTTCGTGCCTTTCGTAACCTCAAGGCAGGAGCAGCATCAACTTCCTCCGCTCCAAAACAGGAAGGAGCTGTTGCTCGTTAAAGACAGGGCTGGAAAACTAACCAGTCCTGGAACAAGGGCAAGCAGGCCAGAAAACCTGCTGCTGCACCTAAGACCTAAGAGAGGGCCCCCTATCCGGAAACGGATCTAGTGGGGGACAGACTTTCTCTCTTCGCCCAGGCTTGGGCAAGAGATGTCCAGGATCCCTGGGCGTTGGAGATCATATCTCAGGGATATCTTCTGGACTTCAAAGCTTCTCCTCCACAAGGGAGATTTCATCTTTCAAGGTTATCAGCAAACCAAATAAAGAAAGAGGCGTTTCTACGCTGTGTACAAGACCTCTTACTATAGGGGGTGATCCACCCAGTTCCGCGGACGGAACACGGGCAGGGATTCTATTCAAATGTGTTTGTGGTTCCCAAGAAAGAGGGAACCTTCAGACCAATCTTGGACTTAAAAATCCTAAACAAATTCCTAAGAGTTCCATCATTCAAAATGGAAACTATTCGAACCATCCTACCCATGATTCAAGAGGGTCAGTACATGACCACTGTGGACTTAAAGGATGCCTACCTTCACATACCGATTCACAAGGATCATTATCGGTACCTAAGATTTGCCTTCCTAGACAGGCATTACCAGTTTGTAGCTCTTCCCTTTTGGGTTAGCTACGGCTCCAAGAATCTTTACAAAAGTTCTGGGCTCACTTCTGGCGGTACTAAGACCGCGAGGCATAGCGGTGGCTCCGTACCTAGACGACATTCTGATACAAGCGTCAAGTTTTCAAACTGCCAAGTCTCATACAGAGATAGTTCTGGCATTTCTGAGGTCGCATGGGTGGAAGGTGAACGTGGAAAAGAGTTCTCTATTACCACTCACAAGGGTTCCCTTCCTAGGGACTCTTATAGATTCTGTAGAGATGAAAATTTACCTGACGGAGGCCAGGTTATCAAAACTTCTAAATGCTTGCCGTGCCCTTCATTCCATTCCACACCCGTCAGTAGCTCAGTGCATGGAAGTATTCGGCTTAATGGTAGCGGCAATGGACATAGTACCATTTGCGCGACTGCATCTCAGACCGCTGCAATTGTGCATGCTAAGTCAGTGGAATGGGGATTATTCAGATTTGTCCCCTCTACTAAATTTGGACCAAGAGACCAGAGATTCTCTTCTATGGTGGCTTTCTCGGCCCCACCTGTCCAAGGGGATGACCTTTCGCAGGCCAGATTGGACGATTGTAACAACAGACGCCAGCCTTCTAGGTTGGGGCGCAGTCTGGAATTCCCTGAAGGCTCAGGGATCATGGACTCAGGAGGAGAAACTCCTCCCAATAAATATTCTGGAGTTAAGAGCAATACTCAATGCTCTTCTAGCTTGGCCTCAGTTAGCAACTCTGAGGTTCATCAGATTTCAGTCGGACAACATCACGACTGTGGCTTACATCAATCATCAAGGGGGAACCAGGAGTTCCCTAGCGATGTTGGAAGTCTCAAAGATAATTCGCTGGGCAGAGTCTCACTCTTGCCACCTGTCAGCAATCTACATCCCAGGCGTGGAGAACTGGGAGGCGGATTTTCTAAGTCGCCAGACTTTTCATCCGGGGGAGTGGGAACTTCATCCGGAGGTCTTCGCTCAACTGATTCATCGTTGTGGCAAACCAGATCTGGATCTCATGGCGTCTCGCCAGAACGCCAAGCTTCCTTGCTACGGATCCAGGTCCAGGGACCCGGGAGCGGTGCTGATAGATGCTCTGACAGCCCCTTGGGTCTTCAACATGGCTTATGTGTTTCCACCATTTCCGATGCTTCCTCGACTGATTGCCAAGATCAAACAGGAGAGAGCATCGGTGATTCTGATAGCGCCTGCGTGGCCACGCAGGTCCTGGTATGCAGACCTAGTGGACATGTCGTCCTGTCCACCATGGTCTCTGCCTCTGAGACAGGACCTTCTAATTCAGGGTCCTTTCAACCATCCAAATCTAATTTCTCTGAGGCTGACTGCATGGAGATTGAACGCTTGATTCCATCAAAGCGTGGCTTCTCGGAGTCGGTTATTGATACCTTAATACAGGCTAGGAAACCTGTTACCAGAAGAATTTACCATAAGATATGGCGTAAATATTTGTATTGGTGCGAATCCAAGAGTTACTCATGGAGTAAGGTTAGGATTCCTAGGATATTGTCTTTTCTACAAGAGGGTTTAGAAAAGGGCTTATCCGTTAGTTCGTTAAAAGGACAAATTTCTGCTCTGTCTATTCTTCTACACAAGCGTCTGGCAGAAATTCCAGACGTTCAGGCTTTTTGTCAGGCTTTGGCTAGGATTAAGCCTGTGTTTAAGACTGTTGCTCCGCCGTGGAGCTTAAACTTAGTTCTTAACGTCCTGCAAGGCGTTCCATTTGAACCCCTTCATTCCATTGATATTAAGCTGTTATCTTGGAAAGTTCTGTTTTTGATGGCTATTTCCTCGGCTCGAAGAGTCTCTGAGTTATCTGCCTTACATTGTGATTCTCCTTATCTGATTTTTCATTCAGACAAGGTAGTTCTGCGTACTAAACCTGGGTTCTTACCTAAGGTAGTTTCTAACAGGAATATCAATCAAGAGATTGTTGTTCCATCATTGTGTCCTAACCCTTCTTCAAAGAAGGAACGACTTTTGCATAATCTGGACGTAGTCCGTGCCCTGAAGTTCTATTTGCAGGCAACTAAAGATTTTTGTCAAACTTCTTCCCTGTTTGCCATTTACTCTGGACAGAGGAGAGGTCAAAAGGCTTTGGCTACCTCTCTCTCTTTTTGGCTTCGTAGCATAATACGTTTAGCCTATGAGACTGCTGGACAGCAGCCTCCTGAAAGTATTACAGCTCATTCTACTAGAGCTGTGGTTTCCACCTGGGCCTTTAAAAATGAGGCTTCTGTTGAACAGATTTGCAAGGCTGCGACTTGGTCTTCACTTCACACTTTTTCAAAGTTTTACAAATTTGACACTTTTGCTTCTTCTGAGGCTATTTTTGGGAGAAAGGTACTTCAGGCAGTGGTTCCCTCCGTTTAAAGTTTCTGCCTTGTCCCTCCCTTCATCCGTGTACTTTAGCTTTGGTATTAGTATCCCATAAGTAATGGATGACCCGTGGACTGACTACACTTAACAAGAGAAAACATAATTTATGCTTACCCGATAAATTTATTTCTCTTGTAGTGTAGTCAGTCCACGGCCCGCCCTGTCTTTTAAGGCAGATCTAAATTTTTAATTAAACTCCAGTCACCACTGCACCCTATGGTTTCTCCTTTCTCGTCTTGTTTCGGTCGAATGACTGGATATGACGTGAGGGGAGGAGCTATATAGCAGCTCTGCTTGGGTGATCCTCTTGCAACTTCCTGTTGGGGAAGAGATATAATCCCATAAGTAATGGATGACCCGTGGACTGACTACACTACAAGAGAAATAAATTTATCAGGTAAGCATAAATTATGTTTTTTTGCATCCTTCTGTTTAGTAGTGATATCCACTATGACCTGTCATTTGTTATAACTGCATTTGTTATTAATAAATATTTTGATATTATGAATGTTTAAAAAGTCTGTTTTGCTACGAAAATTATATTCGGGGCCCTTCCCCTGTTTTTGTTGTTGCGTGTTGGTGTATAATAGCTTATGAAATTGTCATTCATATAGACCACATGGTTTGCCCAGACTAAAACCCAAGAGCAACAGTACAGGCCTGCTTTGACTGGTGGGCTACCTTTTTTAAAAAAAAATAAAAAAAAATACATCTAGTAGTTAAAGGGACAGTAAACACTAATTTCTCCAACATAGGTGTGTCCGGTCCACGGCGTCATCCTTACTTGTGGGATATTCTCTTCCCCAACAGGAAATGGCAAAGAGCCCAGCAAAGCTGGTCACATGATCCCTCCTAGGCTCCGCCTACCCCAGTCATTCTCTTTGCCGTTGTACAGGCAACATCTCCACGGAGATGGCTTAGAGTTTTTTAGTGTTTAACTGTAGTTTTTATTATTCAATCAAGAGTTTGTTATTTTAAAATAGTGCTGGTATGTACTATTTACTCAGAAACAGAAAAGAGATGAAGATTTCTGTTTGTATGAGGAAAATGATTTTAGCAACCGTTACTAAAATCCATGGCTGTTCCACACAGGACTGTTGAGAGGAATTAACTTCAGTTGGGGGAACAGTGAGCAGTCTCTTGCTGCTTGAGGTATGACACATTCTAACAAGACGATGTAATGCTGGATGCTGTCATTTTCCCTATGGGATCCGGTAAGCCATGTTTATTAAGATTGTAAATAGGGGCTTCACAAGGGCTTATTAAGACTGTAGACTTTTTCTGGGCTAAATCGATTCATTATTAACACATATTTAGCCTTGAGGAATCATTTAATCTGGGTATTTTGATAAGTTTATATCGGCAGGCACTTTTTTAGACACCTTTCTCTTTAGGGGCTTTCCCAAATCATAGGCAGAGCCTCATTTTCGCGCCGGTGTTGCGCACTTGTTTTTGAGAGGCATGACATGCAGTCGCATGTGTGAGGAGCTCTGATACATAGAAAAGACTTTCTGAAGGCGTCATTTGGTATCGTATTCCCCTTTGGGCTTGGTTGGGTCTCAGCAAAGCAGACACCAGGGACTGTAAAGGGGTTAAAGTTAAAAACGGCTCCGGTTCCGTTATTTTAAGGGTTAAAGCTTCCAAATTTGGGGTGCAATACTTTTAAGGCTTTAAGACACTGTGGGGAAATTTTGGTGAATTTTGAACAATTCCTTCATATTTTTTCGCAATTGCAGTAATAAAGTGTGTTCAGTTTAAAATTTAAAGTGACAGTAACGGTTTTATTTTAAAACGTTTTTTGTACTTTGTTATCAAGTTTATGCCTGTTTAACATGTCTGAACTACCAGATAGACTGTGTTCTGAATGTGGGGAAGCCAGAGTTCCTTCTCATTTAAATAAATGTGATTTATGTGACAATGACAATGATGCCCAAGATGATTCCTCAAGTGAGGGGAGTAAGCATGGTACTGCATCATTCCCTCCTTCGTCTACACGAGTCTTGCCCACTCAGGAGGCCCCTAGTACATCTAGCGCGCCAATACTCCTTACTATGCAACAATTAACGGCTGTAATGGATAATTCTGTCAAAAACATTTTAGCCAAAATGCACACTTATCAGCGTAAGCGCGACTGCTCTGTTTTAGATACTGAAGAGCATGACGACGCTGATAATAATGGTTCTGAAGGGCCCCTAAACCAGTCTGATGGGGCCAGGGAGGTTTTGTCTGAGGGAGAAATTACTGATTCAGGGAACATTTCTCAACAAGCTGAACCTGATGTGATTACGTTTAAATTTAAGTTGGAACATCTCCGCATTCTGCTTAAGGAGGTATTATCCACTCTGGATGATTGTGACAAGTTGGTCATCCCAGAGAAACTATGTAAAATAGACAAGTTCCTAGAGGTCCCGGGGCTCCCAGAAGCTTTTCCTATACCCAAGCGGGTGGCGGACATTGTAAATAAAGAATGGGAAAGGCCCGGTATTCCTTTCGTCCCTCCCCCCATATTTAAAAAATTGTTTCCTATGGTCGACCCCAGAAAGGACTTATGGCAGACAGTCCCCAAGGTCGAGGGAGCGGTTTCCACTTTAAACAAACGCACCACTATACCCATAGAAGATAGTTGTGCTTTCAAAGATCCTATGGATAAAAAATTAGAAGGTTTACTTAAAAAGATGTTTGTTCAGCAGGGTTACCTTCTACAACCAATTTCATGCATTGTCCCTGTCGCTACAGCCGCGTGTTTCTGGTTCGATGAGCTGGTAAAGGCGGTCGATAGTGATTCTCCTCCTTATGAGGAGATTATGGACAGAATCAATGCTCTCAAATTGGCTAATTCTTTCACCCTAGACGCCACTTTGCAATTGGCTAGGTTAGCGGCTAAGAATTCTGGGTTTGCTATTGTGGCGCGCAGAGCGCTTTGGTTGAAATCTTGGTCAGCTGATGCGTCTTCCAAGAACAAGCTACTTAACATTCCTTTCAAGGGGAAAACGCTGTTTGGCCCTGACTTGAAAGAGATTGTCTCTGATATCACTGGGGGTAAGGGCCATGCCCTTCCTCAGGATCGGCCTTTCAAGGCCAAAAATAAACCTAATTTTCGTCCCTTTCGTAGAAACGGACCAGCCCAAAGTGCTACGTCCTCTAAGCAAGAGGGTAATACTTCTCAAGCCAAGCCAGCTTGGAGACCAATGCAAGGCTGGAACAAGGGAAAGCAGGCCAAGAAACCTGCCACTGCTACCAAGACAGCATGAAATGTTGGCCCCCGATCCGGGACCGGATCTGGTGGGGGGCAGACTCTCTCTCTTCGCTCGGGCTTGGGCAAGAGATGTTCTGGATCCTTGGGCGCTAGAAATAGTCTCCCAAGGTTATCTTCTGGAATTCAAGGGGCTTCCCCCAAGGGGGAGGTTCCACAGGTCTCAGTTGTCTTCAGACCACATAAAAAGACAGGCATTCTTACGTTGTGTAGAAGACCTGTTAAAAATGGGAGTGATTCATCCTGTTCCATTAGGAGAACAAGGGATGGGGTTCTACTCCAATCTGTTCATAGTTCCCAAAAAAGAGGGAACGTTCAGACCAATCTTAGATCTCAAGATCTTAAACAAGTTTCTCAAGGTTCCATCGTTCAAAATGGAAACCATTCGAACAATTCTTCCTTCCATCCAGGAAGGTCAATTCATGACCACGGTGGATTTAAAGGATGCGTATCTACATATTCCTATCCACAAGGAACATCATCGGTTCCTAAGGTTCGCATTCCTGGACAAGCATTACCAGTTCGTGGCGCTTCCTTTCGGATTAGCCACTGCTCCAAGGATTTTCACAAAGGTACTAGGGTCCCTTCTAGCTGTGCTAAGACCAAGGGGCATTGCTGTAGTACCTTACTTGGACGACATTCTGATTCAAGCGTCGTCCCTTCCTCAAGCAAAGGCTCACACGGACATTGTCCTGGCCTTTCTCAGATCTCACGGATGGAAAGTGAACGTGGAAAAGAGTTCTCTATCTCCGTCAACAAGGGTTCCCTTCTTGGGGACAATAATAGACTCCTTAGAAATGAGGATTTTTCTGACAGAGGCCAGAAAAACAAAACTTCTAGACTCTTGTCGGATACTTCATTCCGTTCCTCTTCCTTCCATAGCGCAGTGCATGGAAGTGATAGGTTTGATGGTAGCGGCAATGGACATAGTTCCTTTTGCGCGCATTCATCTAAGACCATTACAACTGTGCATGCTCAGTCAGTGGAATGGGGACTATACAAACTTGTCTCCGAGGATACAAGTAAATCAGAGGACCAGAGACTCACTCCGTTGGTGGCTGTCCCTGGACAACCTGTCACAAGGGATGACCTTCCGCAGACCAGAGTGGGTCATTGTCACGACCGACGCCAGTCTGATGGGCTGGGGCGCGGTCTGGGGATCCCTGAAAGCTCAGGGTCTTTGGTCTCGGGAAGAATCTCTTCTACCGATAAATATTCTGGAACTGAGAGCGATATTCAATGCTCTCAAGGCTTGGCCTCAGCTAGCGAGGGCCAAGTTCATACGGTTTCAATCAGACAACATGACAACTGTTGCGTACATCAACCATCAGGGGGGAACAAGGAGTTCCCTGGCGATGGAAGAAGTGACCAAAATCATTCTATGGGCGGAGTCTCACTCCTGCCACCTGTCTGCTATCCACATCCCAGGAGTGGAAAATTGGGAAGCGGATTTTCTGAGTCGTCAGACATTGCATCCGGGGGAGTGGGAACTCCATCCGGAAATCTTTGCCCAAGTCACTCAACTGTGGGGCATTCCAGACATGGATCTGACGGCCTCTCGTCAGAACTTCAAAGTTCCTTGCTACGGGTCCAGATCCAGGGATCCCAAGGCGGCTCTAGTGGATGCACTAGTAGCACCTTGGAACTTCAAACTAGCTTATGTATTCCCGCCGTTTCCTCTCATCCCCAGGCTGGTAGCCAGGATCAATCAGGAAAGGGCGTCGGTGATCTTGATAGCTCCTGCGTGGCCACGCAGGACTTGGTATGCAGATCTGGTGAATATGTCATCGGCTCCACCATGGAAGCTACCTTTGAGACGAGACCTTCTTGTTCAAGGTCCGTTCGAACATCCGAATCTGGTCTCACTCCAGCTGACTGCTTGGAGATTGAACGCTTGATCTTATCGAAGCGAGGGTTCTCAGATTCTGTTATCGATACTCTTGTTCAGGCCAGAAAGCCTGTAACTAGAAAGATTTACCACAAAATTTGGAAAAAATATATCTGTTGGTGTGAATCTAAAGGATTCCCTTGGGACAAGGTTAAGATTCCTAAGATTCTATCCTTCCTTCAAGAAGGATTGGAAAAAGGATTATCTGCAAGTTCCCTGAAGGGACAGATTTCTGCCTTGTCTGTGTTACTTCACAAAAAGCTGGCAGCTGTGCCAGATGTTCAAGCCTTTGTTCAGGCTCTGGTTAGAATCAAGCCTGTTTACAAACCTTTGACTCCTCCTTGGAGTCTCAACTTAGTTCTTTCAGTTCTTCAGGGGGTTCCGTTTGAACCCTTACATTCCGTTGATATTAAGTTATTATCTTGGAAAGTTTTGTTTTTGGTTGCAATTTCTTCTGCTAGAAGAGTTTCAGAATTATCTGCTCTGCAGTGTTCTCCTCCTTATCTGGTGTTCCATGCAGATAAGGTGGTTTTACGTACTAAACCTGGTTTTCTTCCAAAAGTTGTTTCTAACAAAAACATTAACCAGGAGATTATCGTACCTTCTCTGTGTCCGAAGCCAGTTTCGAAGAAGGAACGTTTGTTGCACAATTTGGATGTTGTTCGCGCTCTAAAATTCTATTTAGATGCTACAAAGGATTTTAGACAAACATCTTCCTTGTTTGTTGTTTATTCCGGTTAAAGGAGAGGTCAAAAAGCAACTTCTGCCTCTCTCTCTTTTTGGATTAAAAGCATCATCAGATTGGCTTACGAGACTGCCGGACGGCAGCCTCCCGAAAGAATCACAGCTCATTCCACTAGGGCTGTGGCTTCCACATGGGCCTTCAAGAACGAGGCTTCTGTTGATCAGATATGTAGGGCAGCGACTTGGTCTTCACTGCACACTTTTACCAAATTTTACAAGTTTGATACTTTTGCTTCTTCTGAGGCTATTTTTGGGAGAAAGGTTTTGCAAGCCGTGGTGCCTTCCATCTAGGTGACCTGATTTGCTCCCTCCCATCATCCGTGTCCTAAAGCTTTGGTATTGGTTCCCACAAGTAAGGATGACGCCGTGGACCGGACACACCTATGTTGGAGAAAACAGAATTTATGTTTACCTGATAAATTACTTTCTCCAACGGTGTGTCCGGTCCACGGCCCGCCCTGGTTTTTTAATCAGGTCTGATAATTTATTTTCTTTAACTACAGTCACCACGGTTTCATATGGTTTCTCCTATGCAAATATTCCTCCTTAACGTCGGTCGAATGACTGGGGTAGGCGGAGCCTAGGAGGGATCATGTGACCAGCTTTGCTGGGCTCTTTGCCATTTCCTGTTGGGGAAGAGAATATCCCACAAGTAAGGATGACGCCGTGGACCGGACACACCGTTGGAGAAAGTAATTTATCAGGTAAACATAAATTCTGTTTTCTCCTATTAAGTGTAGTCAGTCCACGGGTCATCATTACTTATGGGATATTAACTCCTCCCCAACAGGAAGTGCAAGAGGATCACCCAAGCAGAGCTGCTATATAGCTCCTCCCCTCTACGTCACACCCAGTCATTCTCTTGCACCCAACTAATAGATAGGATGTGTGAGAGGACTGTGGTGATTAAACTTAGTTTTTTATATCTTCAATCAAAAGTTTGTTATTTTAAACGGCACCGGAGTGTGTTGTTTTCTTCTCAGACAGAATTTGAAGAAGAATCTACCTGAGTTTTTGTGTATGATCTTAGCGGACGTAACTAAGATCCATTTGCTGTTCTCGGCCATTCTGAGGAGTAAGGTAACTTCAGATCAGGGGACAGTGGGCAGGTTCACCTGCAAAGAGGTATGTTGCAGTATATTATTTTCAAAGGAATGGAATTGACTGAGAAAATACTGCTAATACCGATATAATGTAAGTACAGCCTTAAATGCAGTAGTAGCAACTGGTATTAGGCTGATATGTATGTATGTTTACACTTAAGTATTTCTGGGGAATGGCACTTCACTGGGAAATACTGTATGCATATAACTTTTAGCCTAACTTGCAGTGTGAGCGACTAGCAGCAGGCTTTTAATGACATTTCATAAATTAGATTTTAAACGTTTGCTGGCATGTTAAATCGTTTAATTATCTGAGGTACTCGGTGAAAAATTGTTTTGGGCGTTATTTTCCACATGGCTGTCGTTTGTTTTAAATTAAAACAGTTTACTGAGCTTCCCTCACTGTTGTAGTGTGAGTGGGAGGGGCCTATTTGGGCGCTTTTACTACGCATCAGAAATTCAGTCACAGTCTGCCTTTTTCTACCTGCATGATCCAGGACGTCTCTACAGAGCTCAGGGGTCTTCAAAACTAGTTTTGAGGGAGGTAATCAGTCACAGCAGACCTGTGAGACTGTGCTTTGACTGTGATAAAAACGCTTATATTTTCAATTGTTATCCGTTTTTTTCTGATATTAAGGGTTAATCATCCATTGCTAATGAGTGCAATCCTTTGCTAAATTTGGTTTCTATCACTAATCCGGTTCATTGTTATTCAACTGTGACAGTTTTTGTGTGCTTCTTAAAGGCACAGTAACGTTTTTACATATTGCTTGTAAATTTAGTTGAAAAGTATTTCCAAGCGTGCTAGTTTGTTTAAACATGTCTGACACAGAGGAATCTCTTTGTGCAATATGTTCAAAAGCCAAGGTGGAGCCCAATAGAAATTTATGTACTAATTGCATTGATGCTACTTTAAATAAAAGTCAATCTGTACATGTTAAGCAACATTCACCAGACAACGAGGGGGAAGTTATGCCGACTAACTTGCCTCACGTGTCAGTACCTGCATCTCCCGCTCAGGAGGTGCGTGATATTGTAACGCCAAGTACATCAGGGCGGCCATTACAAATCACTCTACAAGACATGGCTAATGTTATGACTGAAGTTTTGTCTAAATTGCCAGAACTTAGGGGTAAACGAGATCACTCTGGGATGAGAACAGAGTATGCTGATAATGCTAGGGCCATGTCTGATACTGCGTCACAATTTGCAGAGCATGAGGACGGAGAGCTTCATTCTGCGGGTGACGGATCTGATCCAAATAAACTGGATTCAGACATTTCAAATTTTAAGTTTAAGCTGGAAAACCTCCGTGTATTACTAGGGGAGGTGTTAGCGGCTCTGAATGATTGTAACACAGTTGCAATCCCAGAGAAAATGTGTAGGTTGGATAAATATTTTGCGGTACCAACGAGTACTGACGTTTTTCCTATACCTAAGAGACTTACTGAAATTGTTACTAAGGAGTGGGATAGACCCGGTGTGCCTTTCTCACCCCCTCCTAGATTCAGAAAAATGTTTCAGAGCCAAACCTAGGGCTAGACAGTCTAATTTTCGTGCCTTTCGTAACTTCAAGGCAGGAGCAGCATCAACTTCCTCTGCTCCAAAACAGGAAGGAGCTGTTGCTCGCTACAGACAAGGCTGGAAACCTAACCAGACCTGGAATAAGGGCAAGCAGACCAGAAAACCTGCTGCTGCCCCTAAGACAGCATGAAGTGAGGGCCCCCGATCTGGAAACGGATCTAGTGGGGGGCAGACTCTCTCTCTTCGCCCAGGCTTGGGCAAGAGATGTCCAGGATCCCTGGGCGTTGGAGATCATATCTCAGGGATATCTTCTGGACTTCAAAGCTTCTCCTCCACAAGGGAGATTTCACCTTTCAAGGTTGTCAACAAACCAGATAAAGAAAGAGGCGTTTCTACGCTGTGTACAAGACCTTTTACTAATGGGAGTGATCCACCCAGTTCCGCGGTCGGAACACGGACAAGGGTTTTACTCAAATCTGTTTGTGGTTCCCAAAAAAGAGGGAACCTTCAGACCAATATTGGATTTAAAGATCCTAAACAAATTCCTAAGAGTTCCATCGTTCAAGATGGAAACTATTCGGACAATCTTACCCATGATCCAAAGAGGTCAGTACATGACCACAGTGGATTTAAAGGATGCTTACCTTCACATACCGATTCACAGAGAACATTACCGGTATCTAAGGTTTGCCTTCCTAGACAGGCATTACCAGTTTGTAGCTCTTCCCTTCGGGTTGGCTACGGCTCCAAGAATCTTTACAAAGGTTCTGGGCTCTCTTCTGGCGGTACTAAGACCGCGAGGAATTTCGGTAGCTCCGTACCTAGACGACATTCTGATACAAGCGTCAAGCTTTCAAACTGCCAAGTCTCATACAGAGTTAGTACTGGCATTTCTAAGGTCGCATGGGTGGAAAGTGAACGAGGAGAAGAGTTCTCTCTTACCACTCACAAGAGTTCCCTTCTTGGGGACTCTTATAGATTCTGTAGAAATGAAAATTTACCTGACAGAGGACAGGTTAACAAAGCTTCTAAATGCTTGCCGTGCCCTTCATTCCATTCAACACCCGTCAGTGACTCAATGCATGGAGGTAATCGGCTTAATGGTAGCGGCGGCAATGGACATAGTTCCTTTTGCACGCCTGCACCTCAGACTGCTGCAATTGTGCATGCTAAGTCAGTGGAATGGGGATTACTCAGATTTGTCCCCTACGCTGAATCTGGATCAAGAGACCAGAGATTCTCTTCTATGGTGGCTTTCTCGGCCACATCTGTCCAGGGGGATGCCCTTCAGCAGGCCAGTCTGGACAATTGTAACTACAGACGCCAGCCTACTAGGTTGGGGCTCTGTCTGGAATTCCCTGAATGCTCAGGGATCATGGACTCAAGAGGAGAGTCTCCTTCCAATAAACATTCTGGAATTGAGAGCAGTTCTCAATGCCCTTCTGGCTTGGCCTCAGTTAGCAACTCTGAGGTTCATCAGGTTTCAGTCGGACAACATCACGACTGTGGCTTACATCAACCATCAGGGAGGGACAAGGAGTCCCTTAGCGATGATGGAAGTATCAAAGATAATTCGCTGGGCAGAGTCTCACTCTTGCCACCTGTCAGCGATCCACATCCCAGGAGTGGAGAACTGGGAGGCGGATTTCCTAAGTCGCCAGACTTTTCATCCGGGGGAGTGGGAACTTCATCCGGAGGTCTTTGCCCAAATACTTCGACGTTGGGGCAAACCAGATATGGATCTCATGGCGTCTCGCCAGAACGCCAAGCTTCCTCGTTACGGGTCCAGGTCCAGGGACCCGGGAGCGGTCCTGATAGATGCCTTGACAGCACCTTGGACCTTCAGGATGGCTTATGTGTTTCCACCCTTCCCGATGCTTCCTCGTTTGATTGCCAGGATCAAACAGGAGAAAGCATCGGTGATTCTAATAGCGCCTGCGTGGCCACGCAGGACCTGGTATGCAGATCTAGTGGACATGTCATCCTGTCCACCTTGGTCTCTGCCTCTGAGACAGGACCTTCTAATTCAGGGTCCTTTCAAACATCAAAATCTAATTTCTCTGAAACTGACTGCATTGAAATTGAACGCTTGATTTTATCAAAGCGTGGATTTTCGGAGCCAGTAATTGATACCTTAATACAGGCTAGGAAACCTGTTACCAGGAAAATTTACCATAAGATATGGCGTAAATACTTACACTGGTGCGAATCCAAGAGTTACTCATGGAGTAAGGTTAGGATTCCTAGGATATTGTCTTTTCTACAAGAAGGTTTAGAAAATGGTTTATCTGCAAGTTCTTTAAAGGGACAGATCTCAGCTCTGTCCATCCTTTTACACAAGCGTCTGTCAGAAGTTCCAGACGTTCAGGCTTTTTGTCAGGCTTTGGCTAGAATTAAGCCTGTGTTTAAGACTGTAGCTCCACCATGGAGCTTAAACTTAGTTCTTAACGTTTTACAGGGTGTTCCGTTTGAACCCCTTCATTCCATTGATATCAGGCTATTATCTTGGAAAGTTCTGTTTTTAATGGCTATTTCCTCGGCTCGTAGAGTCTCTGAGTTATCAGCCTTACATTGTGATTCTCCTTATCTGATTTTTTATTCAGATAAGGTAGTTCTGCGTACTAAACCTGGGTTCCTACCTAAGGTAGTCACTAACAAGAATATCAATCAAGAGATTGTTGTTCCATCATTGTGCCCTAACCCTTCTTCAAAGAAGGAACGACTTCTGCACAATCTAGATGTAGTCCGTGCCCTGAAATTTTATTTACAGGCAACTAAAGATTTTCGCCAAACTTCTTCCCTGTTTGTCGTTTACTCTGGACAGAGGAGAGGTCAAAAAGCATCTGCTACCTCTCTATTTTTTTGGCTTCGTAGCATAATACGTTTAGCCTATGAGACTGCTGGACAGCAACCTCCTGAAAGGATTACAGCTCATTCTACTAGAGCTGTGGCTTCCACTTGGGCCTTTAAGAATGGGGCCTCTGTTGAACAGATTTGCAAGGCTGCAACTTGGTCTTCTCTTCATACTTTTTCCAAATTTTACAAATTTGACACTTTTGCTTCTTCGGAGGCTGTTTTTGGGAGAAAGGTTCTTCAGGCAGTGGTTCCTTCCGTATAGAGATCCTGCCTGTCCCTCCCGTCATCCGTGTACTTAGCTTTGGTATTGGTATCCCATAAGTAATGATGACCCGTGGACTGACTACACTTAACAGGAGAAAACATAATTTATGCTTACCTGATAAATTCCTTTCTCCTGTAGTGTAGTCAGTCCACGGCCCGCCCTGTTTTTTATGGCAGGTCTAAATTTTTAAATTATACTCCAGTCACCACTGCACCCTATAGTTTCTCCTTTCTCGTTTGGTTCTCGGTCGAATGACTGGGTGTGACGTAGAGGGGAGGAGCTATATAGCAGCTCTGCTTGGGTGATCCTCTTGCACTTCCTGTTGGGGAGGAGTTAATATCCCATAAGTAATGATGACCCGTGGACTGACTACACTACAGGAGAAAGGAATTTATCAGGTAAGCATAAATTATGTTTTTCATATAACTGCATGTAATAGACACTACTATAAAGAATAAGATGCACAGATACTGATATAAAAATCCAGTATAAAACTGAAGCTCTCCCACAGCAAGTGGGAAATAAGACCCTCTCCCCTTCTTTTGCATATGAAAAGACCCTTTGCACAAACAGGAGCCAGCTGAAGTAGGTATCTATTCTGACGGTATTCTCATAAAACTTTGGGGCTTGGTTAGGAATCTGAAAATCAGAGAAATGTTATTTAAAAATAAGCAAAACTATACATTTTTATTTTTTTTTTACAAAAAAAAACCTTTATGGGCTATATAAATAGATCATCTACAAAACATTTATGCAAAGAAAAAATGTGTAATGTCCCTTTTAACAAAGATTTTTTTTTTTCTGTACTTTTGTTGGCTCAAGAACTGCATAGTGTTTATTCATCCTGAACTACAGGTAGAAGAACTCCATAAATCCAGGGGAGGCCTTTTGGTCTATCTCTTTGGGTGTGTATGAGAACACAGGTACATCAATACATCATTGTGCCAGACAGACATAGCCCCTTGTGTAAGCCAATAATTAATTAAATAAGCCCATATAAAGTCTTGTTCAGTGTGCATGATACATGGAGTCTATTCTGCAGCAAAATAAAACTGCATGCTTTTCAATATAATTGATCATAATATATTATGAAAATCGCCGTCTACTAATCTCATTCGATTAGTTGTTCTGTGCACTGCACCAGCTGCTTTAGGCCGATGAAGTCCTGCACATGGTACTGTGTTTTATGGTTATGTTCTTAGCCTAAAGTCCATTTACAGACATTTACTTTTTCAGCTTACAACTACTCTGCACTTATGTGGGTTAGATCACCTGTGCAATCCAGAAAAAGGAGTTATCATTTGCATTGTTTGTATTAAATCTCAGAGCTGCCACGGTCTGGCCATGTAACCCACAATTGGCTGTGTTTTCTCACAGCCATCTGGTGATCTACATAAATCACACAGTGTGCTGGGCAGCAGTAAGGAAGAGAATAAAGAGGGGCAATCTGAGGAGGACATCAACAGCCAAGTTAGGAATGAAGTCCAGGCTTTCTTTGTGGAGAGGCCCCTTGCCAAGGAGGAAAACCCTTTGCATTGGTGGAACTAACAAAGATACATTTCCCAGTTTGGTGATATTGGCAAAATCCTACTTATGCATCCCAGGCACCTCAATACCATCTGAGCGCCTCTTCTCTGCTGCAGGCAAAATAGCTGCAAAAAGAGAGCCAGCCTCAGACCGGAGCATGTGGACATCTTATAAGCATATATAAGTCTTCCCTCTAGTACTACTTCTTTTTAAACACTTTTTTTGTTTTGCTTAAAGGGACAGTCTAGTCCAAAAAAAACTTTCATGATTCAGATAGTGCATGTAACTTTAAACAATTTTCCAATTTACTTTTATCACCAATTTTTCTTTGTTCTCTTGGTATTCTTAGTTGAAAGCTTTCTTAGACCTTGAAGGCTGCCTCTTAAGAATGCATTTTAACAGGTTTTTCACCACTAGAGGGTGTTAGTTCATGTTTTTCATATAGATAACACTGTGCTCGTGCACGTGAAGTTACCTGGGAGCCATCACTGATTGGCTAAACTGCAAGTCTGTCAAAAGAACAAATAAAGGGGCAGTCTGCAGAGGCTTAGATACAAGATAATCACAGAGGTAAAAAATATATAAATATATCTGTGTTGGTTATGCAAAACTAGGGAATGGGTAAACAAGGGATTATCTATCTTTTAAAACAATAACAATTCTGGTGTAGACTGTCCCTTTAATTATAAAAATATTTTCTGCTGCTTAAAAATTGGACAAACACTTGTGCTAATATAAAGTTTTCGTCTGAAGTTTATATTTGTAGCACTCAGTTTGTGGATTTTAATTTAAATATTGGATAAAATGGTATTGCATTTTTTGTAATCCGATTTAATGGAAAAAAAAATTAATCGTCCTATTTATCGATTACAAAAATAAGTTATTTTCACGCCGTGTTATGCACGTTTGATGCCTATGCTCAGGCGATACACATGCACCCCTCTTTGTGTACACCCATAAGTCCCTCTTTATAATTAATGGGCCTTGTCTATCTCTCCTTTTTCAAATGCATATAGGGGCTGTTATTATAATGTGAGATGCGATATCTTGAGATGAGTAGTATGTGACTTTTGCAAGCTCATTTGAGTGTGGTGTTTTTTTTTGTTTTTTTGTGTGCGTGTGGATGTTTTGGAGCAATGCAAATTTTTGCTTCTGCAATGATTAAGCAAACACTATGTAGCATGTGGCAATCGGGGTCCTTACAATCTTAAAGGGATAGCAGTATACACCAATTTTTAGACACTAATATAAAGAAGAATATGCACAAATAGTGATCTAAATATCCAGTGTAAAACCTTTTAAAAACTTTCTTAGAAGCTCTGTTAAGCACTGTTGATGAGGTTAAGCTGGGACACCCACTGAAAGGGGCTCGGAAAGCAAAAACAGGCAGACACTCCCCCCTTCCCCTGCATATGAAAAGACCCATTACACAACCATGAGTCTGTAGACATCAGTATACATCTAAAACTTTGGGACTTGGGTAGGAGTCTGAAAATCAGCACAATGTTATTTAAAAATAATCAAAACTATACATTTTTACAAACACACTCCCAGATGGGCTATATAAATGGATCACCTACAAAACAAGTATGCAAAGAAAAGTCTAGTGTACAATGTCCCTTTAAGCATGCAGTTCGGCCTCTTGAGGGTGTGTGTGGGGAAAGAATCATATAATAATGAAAGTACATTACAAACTATGTATGTATTTTTAATGTAGTGTCCCTTTTTAATGTGTGAATCACACAGATTTTCTGTATTTAGTACACATGTGACTAAAAAAATCTTGGATCTCCTTTCATTCCAAGTAGATGTAACTCATAATTGTTCTACTGCAATGCTTGTTCTTGGTGCAACGGAGTGGTTAAAAGATTCCAGTGCCTCATCCAGCCAGGAAAGCACTGCGTGTATGCCAAACATTTGGAGCAGGGCTGATAGCTTTTAAAGGAAGTGCTGTAAATTTCCTCTGAGCTCACTTGTTGTGTGGAGCAGGCATTGAAGTTACTTGCAGAAAAAATATGTAACAATGGAATACTTTCCTAACAGGTAAAATCTCTCAGCAATTCCAAGCGGAGTGCAGCCAACTTTACTTTTTTTTTCTTGGCTTCTTCGTAAGTTAAAAAGTATTTTCCACAAAGAAGTGTTGAGGCATACCTCTGTACTATTTAGCATAATGTAAGTACCTTATTTATACAAATGGTACCATAAGGCAGTTTATTAGGAACTCGTAATCTAGGTACCAGTACCTGGGGCCTTCTATAATAAGTATAAGGCAGGTGAATCGGATAATTCAGCAGGAAATACTGACGGGGCATTGAAAGAAATGCTAAGCTGCAGAAGGAAGATCTTTCTGGAGTAGGACATTTAGGGCCCATGGCGCAGGTCTGTGTCGTTGCTGCTGTATCAGCAGAGTAGTACGGTGTATCAACCATTGTGTAAATAACCCCCATTTATTAAATAGAATTTATAATCTATTTCTTTTGAGAACCAGATTGTAAACCGCTTATGCCTGACCTGGCCTTATATAGTAATTTCCCAAGATTAGATACCATCCCCTGGAATTGTGTTCATGAAGGAGGGAGGAAATCCGGTTTCCTCTAATCTGGGAGCAGGAACTGAGAAGTATTCACCAAGAAGGGTAGCCCTTTTAACCTTTTCAGTGCCACTCATATATACATCCATGATCTATCTGCCCGCATTAGACTTTTAAAAATTGTACATATTTTATGTATATAGTGTACGTACATTAAAATGTTGCTTTTTGGCGGCTTTACTTTAAAAGTAATACACCCCCCCCCCCGATACCCTAACACACATTTACGTAATTTCTTCTGGCCAATCAGATGCTGTATACAAGTACTTGAAAAAGGCCATGGAATTAAGCGCATAACTAGGTACACTTTTCATCAAAGGATACCAAGAGAAGGAAATATTTGATAAGTTAATTGAAACTTTGTTCTTTTGGTAGCTATTATTGAAAATCATACCTAGGTAGGCTCAAGAGCACTGCTGGGAGCTAGTTGGTGATTAATTGCTACACATATATGCTTTTTGCCAGCTCCCTGTAGTGCACTGCTGCTCTGGAATTAACTTTAAAGGAACAGTAAAGTCACAATTAAACTTCCATGAGTCAGAGCACACAATTTTAAACCACTTTCCAATTCACTTCTATGATATACATTTTATTTTTTATTTTTAGATGCACACTTTGAGGTACCAGCTCCTACTGGGCATGTGCACGAATTCACAGAATATACGTATATGCATTTTTTGATTGGTTGATGCCTGTCACATGATGCAGTGGGAGGAAACATAGAACTATTGAAATTCAAACTAAGCGCATTTGAATTTTCTTTTCATTATGCATTTACTGATTATACTAGTCTACTGTATTCAAAAAAATGGACTATACAGGCTTATTGAACCTGATAGTCTAAAAGAAATGCTTTTATTGCACTGTGAAAAGTGAATTATAGAAATTAATTCGGTAGATTACTGGAACTTGTGATTGAAAAGGAATTTGTGTCATCAACTTAAAATATAACCTTTATTAGTTTTATTTATAAAAAAGACAGCATAAATTGTGTGTGTATGCTACCCTGGAGAGAGTTAAAAACACACTCTCTGTTGATTGTATGATACTTAGCTTGTATGATATCACTAATATAGAATACTAGGTAACCTAGTTGTGAAACCAAGTTTAATTTTGTATCTGTATATTTATCTATCTAAGGACTGTATGGCCTAATCTCTGGCCAGTCCCTTAGATTTACCCCGGTGGGTATTCTTATGTAATATACCTATTGTGCTTAAACTTTATGGTCTTTGTAGATTGATAGGCTTTTAAGGCACTATGGACATCAATGTTAAGCTATGTAACCAGTATACCGTGGGCTAATACCAATGTTTATACTTGCAATAGAATATCTGTGGAGACTGGGAAGTCTGGAGGATTGCCTATATGTCAGTCTCTATATTGTATCACCAACACTTGGTTTTTAAGTTAATTTAGCAAATCTGACTGATATAGATTAAATTCAATATGATTGTGCACATACTATTGCATTAAGGGATAAGCTCAGATTACAGCTAGTGGTAATTTAAGGCAGTCTGAGTCTTATGGTACTTGACATTATGTTGTCAAAATAAATGTCGTTATAGCATCTTAATAGATTCTGGGAATTTTCATCCAGTCTGGAGCTATGTTTCAAATGACTATTCAGACTAAGCCTTCACATTTGTGCTTACAACCACTTACAGACATTTATTTTCTGTCACACTGTTTTTGCTCTAGTAGTGTTGCAACGTATCTAAGTTACAACTTGTAACGGTTTGGCATTATGTGTCTCAGGTTAAATTATCTTGGTAATGCCGCCTGTAAGCTTCACTACTTATAAGATCGTCTAAGATATTGTTAAGACAGTATTGTCTTGGAACCTACTCCTTGAGATTTATATTACCTACACGTTACCGTGTTATATTATGCAGGTGCAGCGGTTAACCCTTAATTGTACGTAGAGTGAATAGTAATAGCTACTGCTTAGGCCTGTGAGAATCAGACTTGTTTTTGCTGTCACTTTGTTTTGGCTACAGTAGGATTGCAGCGTTGATAAATTAGAGCTTGTAATAGTATGACACTATGTATCTAATTATTTAAATTATCGTAGTAATGCCACCTGTAGGTTATATTACCTATATAATAGTGTACGATATTTTGGAGATAATTATTGTCTTAGAACTAATCCCCCAGATATTATATTACCCACACGTTATCATATTATGTTATGCAAGTGCAGCGGTTACCCATTTTTGTATATACTGGGATGAAATACTAATAGCTTCTGCTTAAGCCTATAAAGAGCCACAGGTTACTTTGTACGAATTAACTATGAAAAGTTTTTAAACTAAGATATTATATCTATTATTACAACATGAGAGGCAGTTAAAAAATAGCGAGGACCCCTGACGCAGCGTTTCACTAACGCATCCTCAGAGGGGTTACCCGGGCCGGCACACTACCGGAAGTATATAGTCTTCTAATGTCCCACCTCTGAAGTCTGATTGGGCAGGGACTACTGTTGCTATTAGTGGAGCTTATGTCAATCATAGAATTGGTTCGGTCCCGGAGGTTGCTATGGAGACGGCGTGTAACTACCATGGTTACTGGATAACAACACTATATTATTTTGGATAATAAATACAGCAGCGTTTAACACTGCCTTGTTCACTTCGTCCTGATTTGCATTTATCTTTGTTAAAGTATATGTTCTTGTAGTTTATTCTAGGGAGAAAAAACGAAAGTGTTTGTTTAAATGTAACACCTTAAATGTATGAGTATATAGATACTTTCTCCAACATAGGTGTGTCCGGTCCACGGCGTCATCCTTACTTGTGGGATATTCTCTTCCCCAACAGGAAATGGCAAAGAGCCCAGCAAATTTGGTCACATGATCCCTCCTAGGCTCCGCCTACCCCAGTCATTCTCTTTGCCGTTGTACAGGCAACATCTCCACGGAGATGGCTTAGAGTTTTTTAGTGTTTAACTGTAGTTTTTATTATTCAATCAAGAGTTTGTTATTTTGAAATAGTGCTGGTATGTACTATTTACTCAGAAACAGAAAAGAGATGAAGATTTCTGTTTGTATGAGGAAAATGATTTTAGCAACCGTCACTAAAATCCATGGCTGTTCCACACAGGACTGTTGAGAGCAATTAACTTCAGTTGGGGGAACAGTGTGCAGTCTCTTGCTGCTTGAGGTATGACACATTCTAACAAGACGATGTAATGCTGGAAGCTGTCATTTTCCCTATGGGATCCGGTAAGCCATGTTTATTACGATCGTAAATAAGGGCTTCACAAGGGCTTATTAAGACTGTAGACTTTTTCTGGGCTAAATCGATTCATTATTAACACATATTTAGCCTTGAGGAATCATTTTATCTGGGTATTTTGATATAATAATATCGGCAGGCACTGTATTAGACACCTTATTCTTTAGGGGCTTTCCCAAAGCATAAGCAGAGCCTCATTTTCGCGCCGGTGTGGCGCACTTGTTTTTGAGAGGCATGGCATGCAGTCGCATGTGAGAGGAGCTCTGATACTTAGGAAAGACTTTCTGAAGGCGTCATTTGGTATCGTATTCCCCTTTGGGCTTGGTTGGGTCTCAGCAAAGCAGATACCAGGGACTGTAAAGGGGTTAAAGTTTAAAACGGCTCCGGTTCCGTTATTTTAAGGGTTAAAGCTTCCAAATTTGGTGTGCAATACTTTTAAGGCTTTAAGACACTGTGGTGAAAATTTGGTGAATTTTGAACAATTCCTTCATGTTATTTCGCAATTGCAGTAATAAAGTGTGTTCAGTTTAAAATTTAAAGTGACAGTAACGGTTTTATTTTAAAACGTTTTTTGTACTTTGTTATCAAGTTTATGCCTGTTTAACATGTCTGAACTACCAGATAGACTGTGTTCTGAATGTGGGGAAGCCAGAATTCCTATTCATTTAAATAAATGTGATTTATGTGATAATGACAATGATGCCCAAGATGATTCCTCAAGTGAGGGGAGTAAGCATGGTACTGCATCATTCCCTCCTTCGTCTACACGAGTCTTGCCCACTCAGGAGGCCCCTAGTACATCTAGCGCGCCAATACTCCTTACTATGCAACAATTAACGGCTGTAATGGATAATTCTGTCAAAAACATTTTAGCCAAAATGAACACTTATCAGCGTAAGCGCGGCTGCTCTGTTTTAGATACTGAAGAGCATGACGACGCTGATATTAATATTTCTGAAGGGCCCCTAACCCAGTCTGATGGGGCCAGGGAGGTTTTGTCTGAGGGAGAAATTACTGATTCAGGGAACATTTCTCAACAGGCTGAACCTGATGTGATTGCATTTAAATTTAAGTTGGAACATCTCCGCATTCTGCTTAAGGAGGTATTATCCACTCTGGATGATTGTGACAAGTTGGTCATCCCAGAGAAACTATGTAAAATGGACAAGTTCCTAGAGGTGCCGGGGCTCCCAGAAGCTTTTCCTATACCCAAGCGGGTGGCGGACATTGTTAATAAAGAATGGGAAAGGCCCGGTATTCCTTTCGTCCCTCCCCCCATATTTAAAAAATTGTTTCCTATGGTCGACCCCAGAAAGGACTTATGGCAGACAGTCCCCAAGGTCGAGGGAGCGGTTTCCACTTTAAACAAACGCACCACTATACCCATAGAGGATAGTTGTGCTTTCAAAGATCCTATGGATAAAAAATTAGAAGGTTTGCTTAAAAAGATGTTTGTTCAGCAAGGTTACCTTCTACAACCAATTTCATGCATTGTCCCTGTCGCTACAGCCGCATGTTTCTGGTTCGATGATCTGATAAAGGCGGTCGATAGTGATTCTCCTCCTTTTGAGGAGATTATGGACAGAATCAATGCTCTCAAATTGGCTAATTCTTTCACCCTAGACGCCACTTTGCAATTGGCTAGGTTAGCGGCTAAGAATTCTGGGTTTGCTATTGTGGCGCGCAGAGCGCTTTGGTTGAAATCTTGGTCGGCTGATGCGTCTTCCAAGAACAAGCTACTTAACATTCCTTTCAAGGGGAAAACGCTGTTTGGCCCTGACTTGAAAGAGATTATCTCTGATATCACTGGGGGTAAGGGCCACGCCCTTCCTCAGGATCGGCCTTTCAAGGCAAAAAATAAACCTAATTTTCGTCCCTTTCGTAGAAACGGACCAGCACAAGGTGCTACGTCCTCTAAGCAAGAGGGTAATACTTCTCAAGCCAAGCCAGCTTGGAGACCAATGCAAGGCTGGAACAAGGGAAAGCAGGCCAAGAAACCTGCCACTGCTACCAAGACAGCATGAAATGTTGGCCCCCGATCCGGGACCGGATCTGGTGGGGGGCAGACTCTCTCTCTTCGCTCAGGCTTGGGCAAGAGATGTTCTGGATCCTTGGGCGCTAGAAATAGTCTCCCAAGGTTATCTTCTGGAATTCAAGGGACTTCCCCCAAGGGGGAGGTTCCACAGGTCTCAGTTGTCTTCAGACCACATAAAAAGACAGGCATTCTTACATTGTGTAGAAGACCTGTTAAAAATGGGAGTGATTCATCCTGTTCCATTAAGAGAACAAGGGATGGGGTTCTACTCCAATCTGTTCATAGTTCCCAAAAAAGAGGGAACGTTCAGACCAATCTTAGATCTCAAGATCTTAAACAAGTTTCTCAAGGTTCCATCGTTCAAGATGGAAACCATTCGAACTATTCTTCCTTCCATCCAGGAAGGTCAATTCATGACCACGGTGGATTTAAAGGATGCGTATCTACATATTCCTATCCACAAGGAACATCATCGGTTCCTAAGGTTCGCATTCCTGGACAAACATTACCAGTTCGTGGCGCTTCCTTTCGGATTAGCCACTGCTCCAAGGATTTTCACAAAGGTACTAGGGTCCCTTCTAGCTGTGCTAAGACCAAGGGGCATTGCTGTAGTACCTTACTTGGACGACATTCTGATTCAAGCGTCGTCCCTTCCTCAAGCAAAGGCTCACACGGACATTGTCCTGGCCTTTCTCAGATCTCACGGATGGAAAGTGAACGTGGAAAAGAGTTCTCTATCCCCGTCAACAAGGGTTCCCTTCTTGGGAACAATAATAGACTCCTTAGAAATGAGGATTTTTCTGACAGAGGCCAGAAAAACAAAACTTCTAGACTCTTGTCGGATACTTCATTCCGTTCCTCTTCCTTCCATAGCTCAGTGCATGGAAGTGATCGGGTTGATGGTAGCGGCAATGGACATAGTTCCTTTTGCGCGCATTCATCTAAGACCATTACAACTGTGCATGCTCAGTCAGTGGAATGGGGACTATACAGACTTGTCTCCGAAGATACAAGTAAATCAGAGGACCAGAGACTCACTCCGTTGGTGGCTGTCCCTGGACAACCTGTCACAAGGGATGTCATTCCGCAGACCAGAGTGGGTCATTGTCACGACCGACGCCAGTCTGATGGGCTGGGGCGCGGTCTGGGGATCCCTGAAAGCTCAGGGTCTTTGGTCTCGGGAAGAATCTCTTCTACCGATAAATATTCTGGAACTGAGAGCGATATTCAATGCTCTCAAGGCTTGGCCTCAGCTAGCGAGGGCCAAGTTCATACGGTTTCAATCAGACAACAGGACAACTGTTGCGTACATCAACCATCAGGGGGGAACAAGGAGTTCCCTAGCGATGGAAGAAGTGACCAAAATCATTCTATGGGCGGAGTCTCACTCCTGCCACCTGTCTGCTATCCACATCCCAGGAGTGGAAAATTGGGAAGCGGATTTTCTGAGTCGTCAGACATTGCATCCGGGGGAGTGGGAACTCCATCCGGAAATCTTTGCCCAAGTCACTCAGCTGTGGGGCATTCCAGACATGGATCTGATGGCCTCTCGTCAGAACTTCAAAGTTCCTTGCTACGGGTCCAGATCCAGGGATCCCAAGGCGGCTCTAGTGGATGCACTAGTAGCACCTTGGACCTTCAAACTAGCTTATGTGTTCCCGCCGTTTCCTCTCATCCCCAGGCTGGTAGCCAGGATCAATCAGGAGAGGGCGTCGGTGATCTTGATAGCTCCTGCGTGGCCACGCAGGACTTGGTATGCAGATCTGGTGAATATGTCATCGGCTCCACCTTGGAAGCTACCTTTGAGACGAGACCTTCTTGTTCAGGGTCCGTTCGAACATCCGAATCTGGTTTCACTCCAGCTGACTGCTTGGAGATTGAACGCTTGATTTTATCGAAGCGAGGGTTCTCAGATTCTGTTATCGATACTCTTGTTCAGGCCAGAAAGCCTGTAACTAGAAAGATTTACCACAAAATTTGGAAAAAATATATCTGTTGGTGTGAATCTAAAGGATTCCCTTGGGACAAGGTTAAGATTCCTAGGATTCTATCCTTCCTTCAAGAAGGATTGGAAAAAGGATTATCTGCAAGTTCCCTGAAGGGACAGATTTCTGCCTTGTCGGTGTTACTTCACAAAAAACTGGCTGCTGTGCCAGATGTTCAAGCCTTTGTTCAGGCTCTGGTTAGAATTAAGCCTGTTTACAAACCTTTGACTCCTCCTTGGAGTCTCAATTTAGTTCTTTCAGTTCTTCAGGGGGTTCCGTTTGAACCCTTGCATTCCGTTGATATTAAGTTATTATCTTGGAAAGTTTTGTTTTTAGTTGCAATTTCTTCTGCCAGAAGAGTTTCAGAATTATCTGCTCTGCAGTGTTCTCCTCCTTATCTGGTGTTCCATGCAGATAAGGTGGTTTTACGTACTAAACCTGGTTTTCTTCCAAAAGTTGTTTCTAACAAAAACATTAACCAGGAGATTATCGTACCTTCTCTGTGTCCGAAACCAGTTTCAAAGAAGGAACGTTTGTTGCACAATTTGGATGTTGTTCGCGCTCTAAAATTCTATTTAGATGCTACAAAGGATTTTAGACAAACATCTTCCTTGTTTGTTGTTTATTCCGGTAAAAGGAGAGGTCAAAAAGCAACTTCTACCTCTCTCTCTCTTTTTGGATTAAAAGCATCATCAGATTGGCTTACGAGACTGCCGGACGGCAGCCTCCCGAAAGAATCACAGCTCATTCCACTAGGGCTGTGGCTTCCACATGGGCCTTCAAGAACGAGGCTTCTGTTGATCAGATATGTAGGGCAGCGACTTGGTCTTCACTGCACACTTTTACCAAATTTTACAAGTTTGATACTTTTGCTTCTTCTGAGGCTATTTCTCCAACATAGGTGTGTCCGGTCCACGGCGTCATCCTTACTTGTGGGATATTCTCTTCCCCAACAGGAAATGGCAAAGAGCCCAGCAAAGCTGGTCACATGATCCCTCCTAGGCTCCGCCTACCCCAGTCATTCTCTTTGCCGTTGTACAGGCAACATCTCCACGGAGATGGCTTAGAGTTTTTTAGTGTTTAACTGTAGTTTTTATTATTCAATCAAGAGTTTGTTATTTTAAAATAGTGCTGGTATGTACTATTTACTCAGAAACAGAAAAGAGATGAAGATTTCTGTTTGTATGAGGAAAATGATTTTAGCACCGTAACTAAAATCCATGGCTGTTCCACACAGGACTGTTGAGAGCAATTAACTTCAGTTGGGGGAACAGTGTGCAGTCTCTTACTGCTTGAGGTATGACACATTCTAACAAGACGATGTAATGCTGGAAGCTGTCATTTTCCCTATGGGATCCGGTAAGCCATGTTTATTAAGATAGTAAATAAGGGCTTCACAAGGGCTTATTAAGACTGTAGACTTTTTCTGGGCTAAATCGATTCATTATTAACACATATTTAGCCTTGAGGAATCATTTATTCTGGGTATTTTGATATGATTATATCGGCAGGCACTGTTTTAGACACCTTATTCTTTAGGGGCTTTCCCTAATCATAGTCAGAGCCTCATTTTCGCGCCGGTATGGCGCACTTGTTTTTGAGGACAGCATGGCATGCAGCTGCATGTGTGTGGAGCTCTGATACATAGAAAAGTCTTTCTGAAGGCATCATTTGGTATCGTATTCCCCTTTGGGCTTGGTTGGGTCTCAGCAAAGCAGATTCCAGGGACTGTAAAGGGGTTAAATATAAAAACGGCTCCGGTTCCGTTATTTTAAGGGTTAAAGCTTCCAAATTTGGTGTGCAATACTTTTAAGGCTTTAAGACACTGTGGTGAAATTTTGGTGAATTTTGAACAATTCCTTCATACTTTTTCGCAATTGCAGTAATAAAGTGTGTTTAGTTTAAAATTTAAAGTGACAGTAACGGTTTTATTTTAAAACGTTTTTTGTGCTTTGTTATCAAGTTTATGCCTGTTTAACATGTCTGAACTACCAGATAGATTGTGTTCTGACTGTGGGGAAACCAAGGTTCCTTCTCATTTAACTATATGTATTTTATGTCATAAAAAAATGATGCCCAAGATGATTCCTCAAGTGAGGGGAGTAAGCATGGTACTGCATCATCCCCTCCTTCGTCTACACCAGTCTTGCCCATACAGGAGGCCCCTAGTACATCTAGTGCGCCAATACTCCTTACTATGCAACATTTAACGGCTGTAATGGATAATTCTATCAAAAACATTTTAGCCAATATGCCCACTTATCAGCGAAAGCGCGACTGCTCTGTTTTAGAAAATTCTGTAGAGCATGAGAACGCTGATGATATGGTTTCTGAAGGGCCCCTACACCAGTCTGAGGGGGCCAGGGAGGTTTTGTCTGAGGGAGAAATTTCAGATTCAGGAAACATTTCTCAACAAGCTGAACCTGATGTGATTACTTTTAAATTTAAGTTGGAACATCTCCGCGCTCTGCTTAAGGAGGTGTTATCCAATTTGGATGATTGTGATTATCTGGTCATTCCAGAACCACTATGTAAAATGGAAAAGTTCTTAGAGGCCCCGGGGCCCCCCGAAGCTTTTCCTATATCCAAGCGGGTGGCGTACATTGTTAGTAAAGAATGGGACAGGCCCGGTATACCTTTAGTACCTCCCCCCATATTTATAAGATTGTTTTCCTATAGTCGACCCCAGAAAGGACTGATGGCAGACAGTCCCCAAGGTCGAGGGGGCGGTTTCTACTCTACACAAGCGCGCCACTATACCCATAGAAGATAGTTGTGCTTTCCAAGATCCTATGGATAAAAAATTAGAAGGTCTGCTAAAGACGTTTGTTCAGCAAGGTTCCCTTCTACAACCAATTGCATGCATTGTCCCTGTCACTGCAGCCGCGTGTTTCTAGTTTGATGAGCTAGGAAAGGCGATTATTAGTAATTCTTCTTCTTATGAGGAGATTATGGACAGAATTCGTGCTCTTAAATTGGCTAATTCTTTCACCCTAGACGCCACCTTGCAATTGGCTAGGTTAGCGGCGAAAAAATTCTGGGTTTGCTATTGCGGCGCAGAGCGCTTTGGTTAAAATCTTGGGCAGCGGATGCGTCTTCCAAGAACAAATTGCTTGACATTCCTTTCAAGGGGAAAACACTCTTTGGCCCTGACTTGAAGGAGATTATCTCTGATATCACTGGGGGCAAGGGCCACGCCCTTCCTCAGGATAGGTCTTTTCAAGACCAAAAATAAACCTAAGTTTCGTCCCTTTCGCAGAAACGGATCAGCCCCAAGGGCTACGTCCTCTAAGCAGAAAGGAAAGCAGGCCAGGAAACCTGCCACTGCTACCAAGACAGCATGAAATGCGGGCCCCCGATCCGGGACCGGATCTGGTGGGGGGCAGACTCTCTCTCTTCGCTCAGGCAAGAGATGTTCTGGATCCTTGGGCGCTAGAAATAGTCTCCCAAGGTTATTCTCTGGAGTTCAAGGGGCTTCCTCCAAGGGGGAGGTTCCACAGGTCTCAGTTGTCTTCAGACCACATAAGAAGACAGGCATTCTTACATTGGGTAGAAGACCTGCTAAAAATGGGAGTGATTCATCCTGTTCCATTAGGAGAACTAGGGATGGGGTTCTACTCCAATCTGTTCATAGTTCCCAAAAAAGAGGGAACGTTCAGACCAATCTTAGATCTCAAGATCTTGAACAAGTTTCTCAAGGTTCCATCGTTCAAGATGGAAACCATTCGAACACTTCTTCCTTCCATCCAGGAAGGTCAATTCATGACCAAGGTGGATTTCAAGGATGCGTATCTACATATTCCTATCCACAAGGAACATCATCGGTTCCTAAGGTTTGCATTCCTGGACAAGCATTTCCAGTTCGTGGCATTTTCTTTCGGATTAGCCACTGCTCCTAGGATTTTCTCATAGGTACTAGGGTCCCTTCTGGCGGTGCTAAGACCAAGGGGCATTGCTGTAGTACCTTACTTGGACGACATTCTGATTCGAGCGTCGTCCCTTCCTCAAGTAAAGGCTCACACGGACATTGTCCTGGCCTTTCTCAGATCTCACGGATGGAAAGTGAACGTGGAAAAGAGTTCTCTATCTCCGTCAACGAGGGTTCCCTTCTTGGGAACTATAATAGACTCCTTAGAAATGAGGATTTTTCTGACAGAAGCCAGAAAAACAAAACTTCTAGACTCTTGTCGGATACTTCATTCCGTTCCTCTTCCTTCCATAGCGCAGTGCATGGAAGTGATAGGTTTGATGGTAGCGGCAATGGACATAGTTCCTTTTGTGCGCATTCATCTAAGACCATTACAACTGTTCATGCTCAGTCAGTGGAATGGGGACTATTCAGACTTGTCTCCGAAGATACAAGTAAATCAGAGGACCAGAGACTCATTCCGTTGGTGGCTGTCCCTGGACAACCTGTCCCAAGGGATGACCTTCCGCAGACCAGAGTGGGTCATTGTCACGACCGACGCCAGTCTGATGGGCTGGGGCGCGGTCTGGGGATCCCTGAAAGCTCAGGGTCTTTGGTCTCGGGTCGAATCTCTTCTACCGATAAATATTCTGGAACTGAGAGCGATATTCAATGCTCTCAAAGCTTGGCCTCAGCTAGCGAGGGCCAAGTTCATACATCAACCATCAGAGGGGAACAAGGAGTTCCCTAGCGATGGAAGAAGTGACCAAAATCATTCTATGGGCGGAGTCTCACTCCTGCCACCTGTCTGCTATCCACATCCCAGGAGTGGAAAATTGGGAAGCGGATTTTCTGAGTCGTCAGACATTGCATCCGGGGGAGTGGGAACTCCATCCGGAAATCTTTGCCCAAGTCACTCAACCGTGGGGCATTCCAGACATGGATCTGATGGCCTCTCGTCAGAACTTCAGAGTTCCTTACTACGGGTACAGATCCAGGGATCCCAAGGCGGCTCTAGTGGATGCACTAGTAGCACCTTGGACCTTCAAACTAGCTTATGTGTTCCCGCCGTTTCCTCTCATCCCCAGGCTGGTAGCCAGGATCAATCAGGAGAGGGCGTCGGTGATTTTGATAGCTCCTGCGTGGCCACGCAGGACTTGGTATGCAGATCTGGTGAATATGTCATCGGCTCCACCATGGAAGCTACCTTTGAGAGACCTTCTTGTTCTAGGTCCGTTCGACCCACTCCAGCTGACTGCTTGGAGATTGAACGCTTGATCTTATCAAAGCGAGGGTTCTCAGATTCTGTTATTAATACTCTTGTTCAGGCCTGAAAGCCTGTAACCAGAAAAATTACCACATAATTTGGTATATCTGTTGGTGTGAATCTGCAGGATTCCCTTGGGACAAGGTTAAGATTCCTAAGAGTCTATCCTTCCTTCGAGAAGGATTGGAAAAAGGATTATCTGCAAGTTCCTTGATGGGACAGATTTCTGCCTTGTCTGTGTTACTTCACAAAAAGCTGGCAGCTGTGCCAGATGTCTAGCCTTTGTTCAGGCTCTGGTTAGAATCAAGCCTGTTTACAAAATTTTGACTCCTCCTTGGAGTCTCAACCTAGTTCTTTCAGTTCTTCAGGGGGTTCCGTTTGAACCCTTACATTCCGTTGATATTATGTTATTATCTTGGAAAGTTTTGTTTTTGGTTGCAATTTCTTCTGCTAGAAGAGTTTCAGAATTATCTGCTCTGCAGTGTTCTTCTCCTTATCTGGTGTTCCATGCAGATAAGGTGGTTTTGCGTACTAAACCTGGTTTTCTTCCAAAAGTTGTTTCTAACAAAAACATTAACCAGGAGATAGTTGTGCCTTCTTTGTGTCCTAATCCAGTTTCAAAGAAGGAACGTTTGTTGCACAACTTGGATGTAGTTCGTGCTCTCAAATTTTACTTAGCAGCTACTAAGGATTTCAGACAAACTTTGTCTTTGTTTGTTGTTTATTCTGGTAAACGGAGAGGTCAAAAAGCAACTTCTACCTCTCTCTCCTTCTGGATTAAAAGCATTATCCGATTGGCTTATGAGACTGCCGGACGGCAGCCTCCTGAAAGAATCACAGCTCACTCCACTAGGGCTGTGGCTTCCACATGGGCCTTCAAGAACGAGGCTTCTGTTGATCAGATATGTAAGGCAGCGACTTGGTCTTCACTGCACACTTTTTCTAAATTTTACAAATTTGATACTTTTGCTTCTTCTGAGGCTATTTTTGGGAGAAAGGTTTTGCAAGCCGTGGTGCCTTCCATTTAGGTGACCTGATTTGCTCCCTCCCTTCATCCGTGTCCTAAAGCTTTGGTATTGGTTCCCACAAGTAAGGATGACGCCGTGGACCGGACACACCTATGTTGGAGAAAACAGAATTTATGTTTAACAGATAAATTACTTTCTCCAACGGTGTGTCCGGTCCACGGCCCGCCCTGGTTTTTTTAATCAGGTCTGATAATTTATTTTCTTTAACTACAGTCACCACGGTAACATATGGTTTCTCCTATGCAAATATTCCTCCTTAACGTCGGTCGAATGACTGGGGTAGGCGGAGCCTAGGAGGGATCATGTGACCAGCTTTGCTGGGCTCTTTGCCATTTCCTGTTGGGGAAGAGAATATCCCACAAGTAAGGATGACGCCGTGGACCGGACACACCGTTGGAGAAAGTAATTTATCAGGTAAACATAAATTCTGTTTTTTGGGAGAAAGGTTTTGCAAGCCGTGGTGCCTTCCATTTAGGTGACCTGATTTGCTCCCTCCCTTCATCCGTGTCCTAAAGCTTTGGTATTGGTTCCCACAAGTAAGGATGACGCCGTGGACCGGACACACCAAAGTTGGAGAAAACAGAATTTATGTTTACCTGATAAATTACTTTCTCCAACGGTGTGTCCGGTCCACGGCCCGCCCTGGTTTTTTTAATCAGGTCTGATAATTTATTTTCTTTAACTACAGTCACCACGGTACCATATGGTTTCTCCTATGCAAATATTCCTCCTTAACGTCGGTCGAATGACTGGGGTAGGCGGAGCCTAGGAGGGATCATGTGACCAGCTTTGCTGGGCTCTTTGCCATTTCCTGTTGGGGAAGAGAATATCCCACAAGTAAGGATGACGCCGTGGACCGGACACACCGTTGGAGAAAGTAATTTATCAGGTAAACATAAATTCTGTTTTTTAAGATTTGTAATATTATAATCACATTGTTAAGTAATGCAGTGGTGTACGAGTGAGAGGTGAAATAAAAATAAATATAAACATTAAGAACAAAAAATACGTGTTAGACTGTGAATGGTGCTTAATATGAAAAGATGAAATTAAAAATAAAATTACAATGATTTAAAAATACATAAACCGTGTGAGGACTTGAAGTTGATTTAGTGATAAGAGTCTAAGATCCAGCTAAAGTGGGGATTCTTTATATTTGTGCATGATGAGCAGTTGGCTAGATATAAAACCAACTGTAGAATCGTGTTGTGATAACTCAGTGTTTGAGTGTGATATATTGAGGTGTTAAATTTACACTTGGACGAAGAAATTATTTACTTCGAAGTCAAATTACAGTGCCACACAGTGTAGGAATTTGGTGATACCAATTTTTTAACAGTGGAACCATGGAGGTGATTAGGTGTGAATAAGTGTTAAAATCTAGATTTTAATTATTGTATCCCATTGATTGTAAAGAATCATACATATTCAAGGTATGACATTCTGTAAATGTTATCTCTCAGACCATTTAGTGTTGTTTGATCCCTATATTCATTTTTGTATTTTGTTATTCTAGATAGACATGATAGTTGTTGTTGTCGTTGAGTCCATGAGGTTTGACACTATTCAATAGGTGTATCCATCTACACTCCATTTTAAGTAGTATTTGCTCTAGGTTACCTCCTCTAATGCCTAGAGTTGCTTTCTGTAATCTACTGTGTTTAATGGTCTTAACTATGTTTAAATCACACAGAACATTTTACTATTGCATGCATATAAGTTTGTGTTTCCTTTTTTATTTTGCCCCCTTTTCATGAAATTTAGCTCTGAAAATTGTGCAATTTCTAATGCTCGGAACTTGAAATATTATCCTGATTCAAGGCTAACCCTGCTATATAACTGTTGTTAATTTGCTTAAATACATTTTATACTAACTTTATAACTGTGGCTAGCCTGGTAGTCTGCTGACTAAAGGCCAGATTGGCTCCTCTAAATAAGTCAAATGATGGGTGGAGTTTGAATATAATTGCAGAAAGGAGGATGTTAGTTTGTTTTAAAAACATTAAAGGGGCAGTATACACCAATTTTCATTTAACTACTGCATGTAATAGACACTACTATAAAGAATATGCACAGATACTGATATAAAAATTAATTGTAAAACCTTTTAAAAACTTATTTAGAAGCTCCAGATTTAACACTTTTTTAATAAGCCTGGGACACCCACTGAAAGGGGCTGATAGCAGAACTCCCCCCTTCCCCTGTATATTAAAAGACCCATTATACAAACAGTAGCAGTCTGAAGTCTGTATACATCAGTATACAACTAAAACTTTTGGGCTTGGTTAGGAGTCTGAAAATCAGCACAATTTAAAAATAAGCAAAACTATACATTTTTACAAAAACTCACGCAGATGGGCTATATAAATGGATCCTCTGCAAAACATGTATGCAAAGAAAAATCTAGTGCATAATGTCCCTTTTAAGACTTGTCTGGTATGTTATTCTTTAGCCCACCTAGGTATACTTTTCAACACATGATACCAAGAGAGCAATGTTTCATTTTTCAGTTATCAAATTTACTTTTATTATCTTTATTAATTAATAAACTTAAAAAAAATGAAAAAAAAAACTTTTCACTTAATTTCCCCCCCCCAATGTGTTATTTCCATCTTAATATGAGGAGAGTCCACGGCATCATTCCTTACTGTTGGGAAATACTGAACCTGGCCACCAGGAGGAGACAAAGACACCCCTGCCAAAGGCTTAAATACTCCTCCTACTTCCCTCATATCCCAGTCATTCTTTGCCTTTCGTCACAGGAGGTTGGCAGAGAAGTGTCAGAAGATTTGGAGTAGTTCCTTATGAAGGGTATCTACCCTTCGAAATGGGACTGGAGTTTTAAGTAGTCTTGTCAGCCTCTCAATAAAAGCATTGACGAATGTTAGAGTCTGGAGATGCATGGAAAGTCTTTCTGCGAACTCATCCAGACTCGTATTAACAGCTCCTAAGCAATCAGTGTTGACGAGTTTCACTGCCTGCTTTCATCACTTAAATCCATGTCAGGAGCGATGCTACAAGACTGTCACACTTTAGAGGCTGTGTTTCTGTTCCACGGCATATATTCCGGTAAGATTGTTTCATTTTTTACACATATGATAACACAAGAAGACGGGGTCACAGTGTAGCTCATTTTATCTGTATGGAATAAAGGGTTAATATCTTCTGAGGGGGATTATTGAACAGTGGGAAATAAAGGGACAGTCTACCATAGAATTGTTATTGTTTTAAAAGATAGATAATCCCTTTATTACCCATTCCCCAGTTTTGCATAACCAACACAGTTATATTAATAAACTTTTTACCTCTGTGATTACCTTGTATCTAGGAACCTTCTTCCAGCCCCCTGATCACATGACTATGACTATGTTTATTATCTATTGTCTTAAATTTAGCATTGTTTTGTGCTAAATCTTAAATAACCTCCTGTGTCTGAACACAGTGTTATCTATATGACCCACGTGTACTTTCTGTCTCTTTGTGTTGAAAAGAGATTTAAAAAGCATGTGATAAGAGGCAGCCCTCAAAGGCTTAGAAATTAGCATATGAGCCTACCAATGTTTAGTTTAAACTAAGAATACCAAGAGAAAAAAGCAAATTTGATGATAAAAGTAAGTTGGAAAGTTGATTAAAATGAAAAGTCCTATCTGAATAATGAAAGTTTAATTTATACTAGACTGTCCCTTTAAGCACATACATTTATTTGATTATGCTGCTACATGTGTGGGATTTTTTTTATTTATTTTTTAGCTCAGGCAGATGTTGGAACGTACAGGTTTTTACTTTCGTTTTTTGAGCTGTGCAGCTTGAAAGGCTTGGCACGCTTTTTTTGCAGCAGGGGCGGTCCTGCATTGCGCACCATGTGTCCGGGTGTGGTCACACTTTATTTCCTCTTTCCTGACCGTGCTGGTTACTGGAGAAGAAGTGGTTTCTCTGTTTTGCCTGGGTCATAAGAGGTGATGAGTGCCCCAGCCATTGGGGGTATAAAGGTGCCGTTTTTTCTTATTAATCAATAGTCTGCTTTGTAAGCGCAAGCTATGGAGGATTCTGATGCGTTAGAGGGTACTCCTTCTTTACCTAAGTCTAATACCTGTCTATATTGTGAGGAGGCCGCGGTATACCCGCCCGTTCAACTATGTTCCACATACCTTGATAAAGTAATCATGTCAAAGAAGGTTAATATGTTTTATACCACTGAACCATCCACCTCTGAGGAGTCTCCATCCCGTGAGGTGCACACCCTACAGTCATCTCCTAATACACATGCAGCTTCCCGTAGCACTCCTAATCCTCCATCTGGAGGGGGCCTTTTTACCGCCAGACTTAACTGTACAGTTACAAACAGCGGTGTATGCGGCCTTTAGTGCTTTACTTCGTCCTGCTAAGCTCAAACGAAAGGTCAAATATTGCTATCCTTCCCAGGGGTTATCAACTAGTTTGTTGGATTTATCTGATACAAGAGTATCCGATGATGAAGGCGCCTCTGATACTTCAGAGGGCGCATTTTCTGGGTCGGAGTCTGCTGCCTCTAAACCTCCAGCTGCGGAGGAACCAGACTTTTTAGGATTGAACATTTACATTTTCTGTTGAAGGAAGTTTTGGCTACGTTAGAGGTTCCAGAGCCCAAATTGCCTGAGGAACCTTTGATTCCTAAATTAGATGAGGTCTACGAGGACAGGGCTGTACCACAAACTTTCCCGGATCCTGTAAAGATGGCAAACATTATTAAGAATGAATGGGAAAGGATTGGTTCTTCCTTTTCCCCTTCATCTTCCTTTTTAAAATGAATGTAAATTTTGATGCTTAAAGGGACAGTCTAGTATAAATTAAACTTTCATTATTCAGATAGGACTTGTAATTTTAATCAACTTTCCAATTTACTTTTATCACCAAATTTGCTTTTTTCTCTTGGTATTCTTAGGTATTCTTAGGTAGGCTCATATGCTAATTTCTAAGCCTTTGAGGGCTGCCTCTTATCATATGCTTTTTAAATCTCTTTTCAACACAGAGACAGAAAGTACACGTGGGCCATATAGATAACAACACTGTGTTCATGCACAGGGGGTTATTTAAGATTTAGCACAAAACAATGCTAAATTTAAGACAATAGATGATAAACAGTGACAGTCATGTGATCAGGGGGCTGGAAGAAGGTTCCTAGATACAAGGTAATCACAGAGGTAAAACGTGTATTACTATAACTGTGTTGGTTATGCAAACTGGGGAATGAGTAATAAAGGGATTATCTATCTTTTAAATCAAAACAATAACAATTCTATGGTAGACTGTCCCTTTAAGTGCCTGGTTTTTAAAAATTCAAATAAAAACAGGGGCACTTTATTTAACAAAATTTACATTTCACTCGTGTTGTGAAAAAATACTTGCCTTGTAAACTTTACAGCCGCTCCAGCTTCCTCCGCTCATCGCAAAGCCTCTTCCTGGGTCTAAAATGAGGAATCCGGCTTCCTCCAATCACGAATCGTACACTGATTCCCCCGGGGGGGGGGGGAAAGCCATGATTGGAGGATGACCGATCCATCATTTCTATCATCGGAAATGGCTTTGTGACGACCGGGGAAGCTGGAGCGGCTGTCAAGTTTAAAAGGTAAGTTTTTCTCTTGTTAAGTGTATCCAGTCCACGGATCATCCATTACTTGTGGGATATTCTCCTTCCCAACAGGAAGTTGCAAGAGGATCACCCACAGCAGAGCTGCTACATAGCTCCTCCCCTCACTGCCATATCCAGTCATTCTCTTGCAACTCTCAACAAAGATGGACGTAGTAAGAGGAGAGTGGTGTATTATAGTTAGTTTTTTAACTTCAATCAAAAGTTTGTTATTTTTAAATGGTACCGGAGGGTACTGTCTATCTCAGGCAGTATTTAGAAGAAGAATCTGCCTGCATTTTCTATGATCTTAGCAGAAGTAACTAAGATCCATGGCTGTTCTCACATATTCTGAGGATTGAGGTAACTTCAGAGGGGAATGGCGTGGAGGTTTTCCTGCAATAAGGTATGTGCAGTTAATATTTTTCTAGGGATGGAATTTGCTAGAAAATGCTGCTGATACCGGATTAATGTAAGTAAAGCCTTAAATGCAGTGATAGCGACTGGTATCAGGCTTATTAATAGAGATACATACTCTTATAAAAGTGTAATATAAAAGGTTTGCTGGCATGTTTAATCGTTTTTATATATGTTTGGTGACAAAACTTATTGGGGCCTGTTTTTTTCCACATGGCTGGTTTGATTTTTGCCTAGAAACAGAGGCTTTCCACTGTTGCAATATGAGTGGGAAGGGCCTATTTTAGTGCTTTTCTGTGCAGCTAAAAATACTGACAGACATTCAGCTTCCCTCTGCATGATACAGGACATCTCTGAAGGGCTCAAAAGGCTTCAAAGTCGTGTTTGAGGAGGGTAACAATCACAGTAGACTGTGGCAGTTGTTGTGACTGTGTTTAAAAAACAAAAAAACAAAAAACGTTTTTGTCATTTATTATTCTGTTTTTGTTATTAAAGGGACAGTCTACACCAGAATTTTTATTGTTTTAAAAGATAGATAATCCCTTTATTACCCATTTGCCAGTTTTGCATAACTAACACATTTATAATAATATACTTTTAACCTCTGTGATTATCTTGTATCTAAGCCTCTGCAAACTGCCCCTTTTTCAGTTCTTTTGACAGACTTGCAGTCTAGCCAATCAGTGCCTGCTCCCAGATAACTTCTCGTGCACGAGCACAGTGTTATCTATATGAAATACGTGAACTAACACCCTCTAGTGGTGAAAAACTGTTAAAATGCAATCTGAAAGAGGTGGGCTTCAAGGTCTAGGAAATTAGCATATGAACCTCCTAGGTTAAGCTTTCAACTAAGAATACCAAGAGAACAAAGCAAAATTGGTGATAAAAGTAAATTGGAAAATTGTTTAAAATTACATGCTCTATCTGAATCATGAAAGTTTATTTTGGCCTAGACTGTCCCTTTAAGGGGTTACTCATCCATTTGCAAGTGGGTGCAATGCTCTGCTGACTTGTTAGTGTAACTGCCTTTTTTCGCTGTTATTTCAAATTTTGTCAAAATTTGTTTCTCTTAAAGGCACAGTAACGTTTTTTATATTGCTTATTAACTTGCTTTAAAGTGTTTTCCAAGCTCTCATTGCTAGTCTGTACAAACATGTCTGAAACAGAGGATACTTGTTCATTATGTTTAAAAGCCATGGTGGAGCCCCATAGGAGAATGTGTACTAAATGTATTGATTCACCTTAAACAGTAAAGATTAGTTTTTATCTATAAAAGAATTGTCACCAGAGGGGTCTGTCGAGGGGGAAGTTATGCCGACTAACTCTCCCCATGTGTCGGACCCTTCGCCTCCCGCTCAAGGGACGCACGCTAATATGGCGCCAAGTACATCAGGGACGCCCATAGCGATTACTTTGCAGGACATGGCTGCAATCATGAATAATACCCTGTCAGAGGTATTATCCAGATTGCCTGAATTGAGAGGCAAGCGCGATAGCTCTGGGGTTAGACGAGATACAGAACGCGTAGATGCTGTAAGAGCCATGTCTGATACTGCGTCACAATATGCAGAACCTGAGGAAGGAGAGCTTCAGTCTGTGGGTGACGTCTCTGAATCGGGGAGACCTGATTCAGAGATTTCTAATTTTAAAATTAAGCCTGAGAACCTCCGTGTATTGCTTGGGGAGGTATTAGCTGCTCTGAATGACTGTGACACAATTGCAGTGCCAGAGAAATTGTGTAGGCTGGATAAATACTATGCAGTGCCGGTGAGTACTGATGTTTTTCCAATACCTAAAAGGCTTACAGAAATTATTAGTAAGGAGTGGGATAGGCCCGGTGTGCCCTTTTCCCCACCACCTATATTTAGAAAAATGTTTCCAATAGATGCCACTACACGGGACTTAAGGCAGACTGTCCCTAAGGTGGAGGGAGCAGTTTCTACTTTAGCAAAGCGTACCACTATCCCGGTTGAGGACAGTTGTGCTTTTTCAGATCCAATGGATAAAAAATTAGAGGGTTACCTTAAGAAAATGTTTATTCAACAAGGTTTTATTTTACAGCCCCTTGCATGCATTGCGCCTGTCACTACTGCGGCAGCATTCTGATTTGAGGCCCTGGAAGAGGCCATCCATACAGCTCCATTGACTGAAATTGTTGACAAGCTTAGAACTCTTAAGCTAGCTAACTCATTTGTTTCTGATGCCATTGTTCATTTGACTAAACTAATGGCTAAGAATCCCGGATTCGCCATCCAGGCGCGTAGGGCGCTATGGCTCAAATCCTGGTCAGCTGATGTGACTTCAAAGTCTAAATTACTCAACATTCCTTTCAAGGGGCAGACCTTATTCGGGCCTGGTTTGAAAGAAATTATTGCTGACATTACTGGAGGTAAGGGTCATACCCTTCCTCAGGACAGGGCCAAATCAAAGGCCAAACAGTCTAATTTTCGTGCCTTTTGAAATTTCAAGGCAGGTGCAGCATCAACTTCCTCTGCTTCAAAACAAGAGGGAACTTTTGCTCAATCCAAGCAGGCCTGGAAACCTAACCAGTCCTGGAACAGGGGCAAGCAGGCCAGAAAGCCTGCTGCTGCCTCTAAGACAGCATGAAGGAGCGGCCCCCTATCCGACAACGGATCTAGTAGGGGGCAGACTCTCTCTCTTCGCCCAGGCGTGGGCAAGAGATGTTCAGGATCCCTGGGTGTTGGAGATCATATCTCAGGGATATCTTCTGGACTTCAAAGCTTCTCCTCCACAAGGGAGATTTCACCTTTCAAGATTATCTGCAAACCAGATAAAGAAAGAGGCATTCCTAAGCTGCGTACAAGATCTCCTTGCAATGGGAGTGATCCATCCAGTTCCGCGGACGGAACAAGGACAGGGGTTTTATTCAAATCTGTTTGTGGTTCCCAAAAAAGAGGGAACCTTCAGACCAATTTTGGATTTAAAGATCCTAAACAAATTCCTCAGAGTTCCGTCATTCAAGATGGAAACTATTCGAACCATTTTACCCATGATCCAAGAGGGTCAGTACATGACCACAGTGGACTTAAAGGATGCCTACCTTCACATTCCGATTCACAAGAATCATCATCAGTTCCTGAGGTTTGCCTTTCTAGACAGGCATTACCAATTTGTAGCTCTTCCATTCGGGTTGGCTACAGCCCCAAGAATTTTTACAAAGGTTCTGGGCTCACTTCTGGCGGTCCTAAGACCGCGAGGCATAGCGGTGGCTCCTTACCTGGACGATATCCTGATACAGGCGTTAAGCTTTCAAATTGCCAAATCTCATACAGAGATAGTTCTGGCATTCCTGAGGTCGCATGGGTGGAAAGTGAACGAAGAAAAGAGTTCTCTATCTCCTCTCACGAGGGTTTCCTTCCTAGGGACTCTAATAGATTCTATAGAAATGAAAATTTACCTGACGGAGTCCAGGTTATCAAAACTTCTAAATGCTTGCCGTGTTCTTCACTCCATTCCGCGCCCCACGGTGGCTCAGTGCATGGAAGTAATCGGCTTAATTGTAGCGGCGATGGACATAGTGCCATTCGCGCGCCTGCATCTCAGACCGCTGCAATTATGCATGCTCAGTCAGTGGAATGGGGATTACACAGATTTGTCCCCTCTAGTAAATCTGGATCAGGAAACCAGAGATTCTCTTCTCTGGTGGTTATCTCGGGCCCATCTGTCCAAGGGTATGACCTTTCGCAGACCAGATTGGACAATTGTAACAACAGATGCCAGCCTTCTAGGTTGGGGTGCAGTCTGGAACTCCCTGAAGGCTCAGGGTTCATGGACTCAGGAGGAGAAACTCCTCCCAATAAATATTCTGGAGTTAAGAGCAATATTCAATGCTCTTCTGGCTTGGCCTCAGCTAGCAACACTGAGGTTCATCAGATTTCAGTCGGACAACATCACGACTGTGGCTTACATCAACCATCAAGGGGGAACCAGGAGTTCCCTATCGATGTCAGAAGTCTCCAAGATAATTCGCTGTGCAGAGACTCACTCTTGCCACCTGTCAGCGATCCATATCCCAGGTGTAGAGAACTGGGAGGCGGATTTTCTAAGTCGTCAGACTTTTCATCCGGGGGAATGGGAACTCCATCCGGAGGTGTTTGCTCAATTGGTTCTCCGTTGGGGGAAACCAGAATTGGATCTCATGGCGTCTCGCCAGAACGCCAAGCTTCCTTGTTACGGGTCCAGGGACCCAGAAGCTGCACTGATAGATGCTCTAGCAGCGCCTTGGTTCTTCAACCTGGCTTATGTGTTTCCACCGTTTCCTCTGCTCCCTCGTCTGATTGCCAAAATCAAACAGGAGAGAGCATCGGTGATATTGATACCGCCTGCGTGGCCACGCAGGACCTGGTATGCAGACCTAGTGGACATGTCATCCTTTCCACCATGGACTCTGCCTCTGAGACATGACCTTCTAATACAAGGTCCTTTCAATCATCCGAATCTACTTTCTCTGAGACTGACTGCATGGAGATTGAACGCTTGATCCTATCAAAGCGTGGCTTCTCCGAGTCGGTAATTGATACCTTAATACAGGCACGAAAGCCTGTCACCAGGAAAATTTACCACAAGATATGGCGTAAATATCTTCATTGGTGTGGATCCAAGAATTACTCATGGAGTAGGGTTCGGATTCCTAGGATATTGTCCTTCCCCCAAGAAGGTTTGGACAAAGGATTATCAGCTAGTTCTTTAAAGGGACAGATTTCTGCTCTGTCTATTCTTTTCTCCAACATAGGTGTGTCCGGTCCACGGCGCCATCCTTACTTGTGGGATATTCTCTTCCCCAACAGGAAATGGCAAAGAGCCCAGCAAAGCTGGTCACATGATCCCTCCTAGGCTCCGCCTACCCCAGTCATTCTCTTTGCCGTTGCACAGGCAACATCTCCACGGAGATGGCTAAGAGTTTTTTGGTGTTTAAATGTAGTTTTTATTCTTCAATCAAGTGTTTGTTATTTTAAAATAGTGCTGGTATGTACTATTTACTCTGAAACAGAAAAGAGAAGAAGATTTCTGTTTGTAAGAGGAAGATGATTTTAGCAAACGTTACTAAAATCGATTGCTGTTTCCACACAGGACTGTTGAGATGAAGTAACTTCAGTTGGGGGAAGCAGTTGGCAGACTTTTCTGCCTGAGGTATGACTGGCCACATTTCTAACAAGACTTTGTAATGCTGGAAGGCTGTCATTTTCCCTATGGGGACCGGTAAGCCATTTTCTTAGATTAAGTAAAAGAATAAAGGGCTTTATAAGGGCTTAAAAAACTGGTAGACATTTTTCTGGGCTAAAACGATTACTTTGCTAAGCATATTTGGCAGATTATAACTCTTTATAGTTATTATAATCTTGGGGATTGTTGTTAAAAAAACTGTATGGACACCTTTTTCAGATGGGGGCCTTCTCTAGTCATAGGCAGAGCCTCATTTTCGCGCCACTAATGCGCAGTTGTTTTTGGAAAGCAAGGCATGCAGATGCATGTGTGAGGAGCTAAGAACCACTGAAAAAGCTTATAGAAGGCGTCATTTGGTATCGTATTCCCCTCTGGGCTTGGTTGGGTCTCAGCAAAGCAGATACCTGGGACTGTATAGGGGTTAAATGTAAAAACTGCTCCGGTTCCGTTATTTACAGTAACGGTTTTATTTTAAAACGTTTTTTGTGCTTTGTTGACAAGTTTAAGCCTGTTTAACATGTCTGAACCATCAGATAAGCGATGTTCTATATGTATGAAAGCCAATGTGCCTCCCCATTTAAATATATGTGATAATTGTGACATAGTGTCCAAACAAAGTAGGGACAATGATGCCACAGATAATAATAGTGCCCAAGATGATTCTTCAGATGAGGGGAGTAAGCATAGTACTGCATCATCCCCTTCTGTGTCTACACCAGTTTTGCCCACGCAAGAGGCCCCTAGTACATCTAGTGCGCCAATACTTATTACCATGCAACAATTAACGGCTGTTATTGATAATTCTATTGCAAATATTTTATCTAAAATGCCTACTTATCAGAGAAAGCGTGATTGCTCTTTTTTAAACACTGAAGAGCAAGAGGACGCTGATGATAACGTTTCTGACATACCCTCACACCAATCTGAAGGGGCCAGGAGGGAGGTTTTGTCTGAGGGAGAAATTTCAGATTCAGGAAAAATTTCTCATCAAGCTGAACCTGATGTTGTAACATTTAAATTTAAATTAGAACATCTCCGCGCACTGCTTAAGGAGGTATTATCTACTCTGGATGATTGTGACAATTTGGTCATTCCAGAGAAATTATGTAAGATGGACAAGTTCCTAGAGGTTCCGGTGCCCCCCGATGTTTTTCCTATACCCAAGCGGGTGGCGGACATAGTAAATAAGGAATGGGAAAGGCCCGGCATACCTTTTGTTCCTCCCCCTATATTTAAGAAATTATTTCCTATAGTCGACCCCAGAAAGGACTTATGGCAGACAGTCCCTAAGGTCGAGGGGGCGGTCTCTACTCTAAACAAACGCACTACTATTCCCATAGAAGATAGTTGTGCTTTCAAAGATCCTATGGATAAAAAATTAGAGGGTTTGCTTAAAAAGATGTTTGTTCAGCAAGGTTACCTTCTACAACCAATTTCATGCATTGTTCCTGTCACTACGGCAGCGTGTTTCTGGTTCGAAGAACTAGAAAAGTCGCTCAATAAAGAATCTTCGTATGAGGAGGTTATGGACAGAGTTCAAGCACTTAAATTGGCTAACTCTTTTATTCTAGACGCCGCTTTGCAATTAGCTAGATTAGCGGTGAAAAATTCAGGGTTTGCTATCGTGGCGCGCAGAGCGCTTTGGCTAAAGTCTTGGTCAGCGGATGTGTCTTCCAAGACAAAATTGCTTAACATCCCTTTCAAGGGCAAAACACTGTTTGGTCCTGATTTGAAAGAGATTATTTCAGACATCACCGGGGGAAAGGGCCACGCCCTTCCTCAGGATAGGTCTTTTAAGGCTAGAAATAAGCCTAATTTTCGTCCCTTTCGCAGAAACGGACCAGCCTCTAATTCTACATCCTCTAAGCAAGAGGGTAATACTTCTCAACCCAAACCAGCCTGGAGACCGATGCAAGGCTGGAACAAGGGTAAGCAGGCCAAGAAGCCTGCCACTGCTACCAAAACAGCATGAAGGGATGGCCCCCGATCCGGGACCGGATCTGGTGGGGGGCAGACTTTCTCTCTTTGCTCAGGCCTGGGCAAGAGATGTTCAGGATCCTTGGGCACTAGAAATAGTTTCTCAAGGTTATCTCCTGGAATTCAAGGAACTACCCCCAAGGGGAAGGTTCCACAGGTCTCAATTATCTTCAAACCAAATAAAAAGACAGGCATTCTTACATTGTGTAGAAGACCTGTTAAAGATGGGAGTAATTCATCCAGTTCCAATAGGAGAACAAGGGATGGGGTTTTACTCCAACCTGTTCATAGTTCCCAAAAAAGAGGGAACATTCAGACCAATTTTAGATCTCAAGATCCTAAACAAATTTCTCAGGGTTCCATCGTTCAAAATGGAAACCATTCGAACGATCCTTCCTACCATCCAGGAAGGTCAATTTATGACCACGGTGGATTTAAAGGATGCGTACCTACATATTCCTATCCACAAGGAACATCATCAGTTCCTAAGGTTCGCTTTTCTGGACAAGCATTACCAGTTTGTGGCACTTCCATTCGGATTAGCCACTGCTCCGAGAATTTTCACAAAGGTACTAGGGTCCCTTCTAGCGGTTCTAAGACCAAGGGGCATTGCAGTAGTACCGTACTTGGACGACATCCTGATTCAAGCGTCGTCTCTGTCAAAAGCAAAGGCTCATACGGACATCGTCCTAGCCTTTCTCAGATCTCACGGATGGAAAGTGAACATAGAAAAAAGTTCTCTTTCCCCGTCAACAAGAGTTCCCTTCTTGGGAACAATAATAGACTCCTTAGAAATGAGGATTTTTCTGACAGAGGTCAGAAAATCAAAACTTCTAAGCTCTTGTCAAGTACTTCATTCTGTTCTTCGTCCTTCCATAGCGCAGTGCATGGAAGTAATAGGATTGATGGTTGCAGCAATGGACATAGTTCCTTTTGCACGAATTCATCTAAGACCATTACAACTGTGCATGCTCAGACAGTGGAATGGGGATTATACAGACTTGTCTCCGACGATTCAAGTAGATCAAAGGACCAGAGATTCACTCCGTTGGTGGCTGATCCTGGACAACCTGTCACAGGGAATGAGCTTCCGCAGACCAGAGTGGGTCATTGTCACGACCGACGCCAGTCTGGTGGGCTGGGGCGCGGTCTGGGAACCCCTGAAAGCTCAGGGTCTATGGTCTCGGGAAGAATCTCTTCTCCCGATAAACATTCTGGAACTGAGAGCGATATTCAATGCTCTCAAAGCTTGGCCTCATCTAGCAAAGGCTAAATTCATAAGGTTTCAATCAGACAACATGACGACAGTTGCATATATCAACCATCAGGGGGGAACAAGGAGTTCCCTGGCGATGGAGGAAGTGACCAAGATAATTCAATGGGCGGAGGATCACTCCTGCCACTTGTCTGCAATCCACATCCCAGGAGTGGAAAATTGGGAAGCGGATTTTCTGAGTCGTCAGACATTCCATCCGGGGGAGTGGGAACTCCATCCGGAAATCTTTGCCCAAATAACTCAATTATGGGGCATTCCAGACATGGATCTGATGGCCTCTCGTCAGAACTTCAAGGTTCCTTGTTACGGGTCCAGATCCAGGGATCCCAAGGCGACTCTAGTAGATGCACTAGTAGCACCTTGGACCTTCAACCTAGCTTATGTATTCCCACCGTTTCCTCTCATTCCCAGGCTGGTAGCCAGGATCAATCAGGAGAGGGCTTCGGTGATCTTGATAGCTCCTGCGTGGCCACGCAGGACTTGGTATGCAGACCTGGTGAATATGTCATCGGCTCCACCATGGAAGCTACCTTTGAGACAGGACCTTCTTGTTCAAGGTCCATTCGAACATCCGAATCTGGTTTCCCTCCAACTGACTGCTTGGAGATTGAACGCTTGATTTTATCAAAGCGTGGGTTTTCAGATTCTGTAATAGATACTCTGATTCAGGCTAGAAAGCCTGTAACTAGAAAAATTTACCATAAGATATGGAAAAAATATATCTGTTGGTGTGAATCTAAAGGATTCCCCTGGAACAAGATAAAAATTCCTAAGATTCTATCCTTTCTACAAGAAGGTTTGGAGAAAGGATTATCTGCAAGTTCTCTGAAGGGACAGATCTCTGCGTTATCTGTTTTACTTCACAAAAGGCTGGCAGCTGTGCCAGACGTTCAAGCGTTTGTTCAGGCTCTGGTTAGAATCAAGCCTGTTTACAGACCTTTGACTCCTCCCTGGAGTCTTAATCTAGTTCTTTCAGTTCTTCAAGGGGTTCCGTTTGAACCCTTACATTCCGTAGATATTAAGTTATTATCTTGGAAAGTTTTGTTTTTGGTTGCAATTTCTTCTGCTAGAAGAGTTTCTGAGTTATCTGCTCTGCAGTGTTCTCCGCCCTATCTGGTGTTCCATGCAGATAAGGTGGTTTTGCGTACTAAGCCTGGTTTTCTTCCGAAAGTTGTTTCCAACAAGAATATTAACCAGGAGATAGTTGTACCTTCTTTGTGTCCGAATCCAGTTTCAAAGAAGGAACGTTTGTTACACAATTTGGACGTAGTCCGTGCTCTAAAATTCTATTTAGAGGCCACTAAAGATTTCAGACAAACATCTTCTTTGTTTGTTGTTTATTCTGGTAAAAGGAGAGGTCAAAAGGCAACTTCTACCTCTCTTTCTTTTTGGCTTAAAAGCATTATCCGATTGGCTTATGAGACTGCCGGACGGCAGCCTCCTGAAAGAATCACAGCTCATTCCACTAGGGCTGTGGCTTCCACATGGGCCTTCAAGAACGAGGCTTCTGTTGACCAGATATGTAAGGCAGCGACTTGGTCTTCACTGCACACCTTTGCCAAATTTTACAAATTTGATACTTTTGCTTCTTCAGAGGCTATTTTTGGGAGAAAGGTTTTGCAAGCCGTGGTGCCTTCCATTTAGGTGACCTGATTTGCTCCCTCCCTTCATCCGTGTCCTAAAGCTTTGGTATTGGTTCCCACAAGTAAGGATGACGCCGTGGACCGGACACACCTATGTTGGAGAAAACAGAATTTATGCTTACCTGATAAATTACTTTCTCCAACGGTGTGTCCGGTCCACGGCCCGCCCTGGTTTTTTTAATCAGGTCTGATGAATTATTTTCTCTAACTACAGTCACCACAGTATCATATGGTTTCTCCTATGCATATTTCCTCCTGTACGTCGGTCGAATGACTGGGGTAGGCGGAGCCTAGGAGGGATCATGTGACCAGCTTTGCTGGGCTCTTTGCCATTTCCTGTTGGGGAAGAGAATATCCCACAAGTAAGGATGACGCCGTGGACCGGACACACCGTTGGAGAAAGTAATTTATCAGGTAAGCATAAATTCTGTTTTATACAAGCGTCTGGCAGAAGTTCCAGACGTTCAGGCATTTTGTCAGGCTTTAGTTAGAATTAAGCCTGTGTTTAAACCTGTTGCTCCTCCATGGAGCTTAAACTTGGTTCTTAAAGTTCTTCAAGGGGTTCCGTTTGAACCCCTTCATTCTATTGATATCAAACTTCTTTCATGGAAAGTTCTTTTTCTGATGGCTATTTCCTCGGCTCGAAGAGTGTCTGAGTTATCTGCCTTACATTGTGATTCTACTTATCTGATCTTTCATTCAGATAAAGTTGTTCTGCGTACAAAACCTGGGTTTTTACCTAAGGTGGATTCTAACAAGAATATCAATCAAGAGATTGTTGTTCCATCATTATGTCCTAATCCTTCTTCAAAGAAGGAACGTCTTTTGCATAATCTAGACGTAGTCCGTGCCTTGAAGTTTTACTTACAGGCTACTAAAGATTTTCGCCAAACATCTAACCTGTTTGTTGTTTACTCTGGACAGAGGAGAGGTCAGAAGCCCTCGGCAACCTCTCTTTCTTTTTGGCTTCGGAGTATAATCCGTTTAGCCTATGAGACTGCTGAACAGCAGCCTCCTGAAAGGATTACAGCTCATTCTACTAGAGCTGTGGCTTCCACCTGGGCCTTTAAAAATGAGGCCTCTGTTAAACAGATTTGCAAGGCTGCAACTTGGTCTTCCCTTCATACTTTTTCCAAATTTTACAAATTTGATACTTTTGCTTCTTCGGAGGCTGTTTTTGGGAGACAGGTTCTACAGGCAGTGGTTCCTTCCGTTTAAGTTCCTGCCTTGTCCCTCCCATCATCCGTGTACTTTAGCTTTGGTATTGGTATCCCACAAGTAATGGATGATCCGTGGACTGGATACACTTAACAAGAGAAAACATAATTTATGCTTACCTGTTAAATTTATTTCTCTTGTAGTGTATCCAGTCCACGGCCCGCCCTGTGCTTTTCAGGCAGGTCTACATTTTAATTAAACTACAGTCACCACTGCACCCTATGGTTTCTCCTTTTCTCGGCTTGTTTCGGTCGAATGACTGGATATGGCAGTGAGGGGAGGAGCTATGTAGCAGCTCTGCTGTGGGTGATCCTCTTGCAACTTCCTGTTGGGAAGGAGAATATCCCACAAGTAATGGATGATCCGTGGACTGGATAGACTACAAGAGAAATACATTTATCAGGTAAGCATAAATTATGTTTTTTCACAACAATGAATTTTGATGAATTAAAGTGCCCCTGTTTTTAATTGAATTTTTCAAAACCGGGCACTTTAGCATCAAAATTTACATTCACTTTAATTGTTTACAGTCCCGGACTCTCAATTGGAGTTGTGGAGTTTCATCCCCAAGGTGGATGATGCTATCTCCACGCTTGCTAAACGAACTACTGTCCCGCTTGAGGATAGTTCGTTGTTCAAAGAGCCCATGGGTAAGAAGATAGAAACATTAAGAAAGATGTTTCAACATACAGGATATTTGTTTCAATTGGCAGCGGCTGTTGCTGTGGTCGCTGGAGCAGCTACCTACTGGTGCGACTCATCTGAGTTGATCGAGGTGGAGTGTCCCCTCGACGTGATCCAGGAAAGAATTAAAGCCTTAAGTGTGGCAAATTCTTTTATTTGTGATGCAAATATGCAAATTATTCATCTGAATGATAAGGCTTCAGGTTTTTCTGTTCAAGCCCGTAGGGCACTCTGGCTGAAATCCTGGTCTGCAGACATGACTTCTAAGTCCAGACTTATTTCCCTCCCCTTTAAGGGAAAGATTTTATTTGGTCCAGGCCTTGACTCAATTATCTCCAGTTACTGGAGGCAAAGGTGCCTTTTTACCGCAGGATAAGAGGAACAAGCCTAAGGGACAAGGTCCTAATTTTCGTTCCTTTCGTTCGGATAAATCCCAACGTCAGCAGCCCTCTGCAAAGCCCGGGCAATCCAAGAGTACTTGGAAGCCGACTCAGTCCTGGAATAAATCCAAGCAGAGCATGAAGCCCGCCAAGACAAAGTCTGCATGAAGGGGCGGCCCCCGATCCGATTCTGGATCACGTAGGGGGCAGACTGTCGCTCTTTTCAGACACTTGGTTTGGGGACATGCAGGACCCGTGGGTCCTGGAGGTCATCGCTCAGGGATACAAGATAGGTTTCAAGTCTCATCCACCCAGGGGCAGATTCCTCCTATCAAACCTGTCTTCCTGGCCAGAAAAGAGAGAAGCCTTTCTGGGGTGTGTGAGGGATCTATCCTCCCTAGGAGTTTATTGTCCCGGTACCTCTCACAGAAAGAGGTTTGGGATACTACTCAAACCTTTTAGTGGTCCCAAAGGAGGGAACTTTCTGCCCGATTCTGGACCTAAAGTACTTAAACAAATTCCTATCTGTTCCCTCGTTCAAGATGGAGATAAGGTCCATCCTTCCCTTAGTTCAGGAAGGACAGTTCATGACCACTATAGATCTGAAGGATGCTTGCCTTCATGTTCCTATCCACAAGGAACACTTCAAGTTCCTAAGGTTTGCATTCCTGGACCAGAACTTCCAGTTTATTGCACTTCCGTTTGGTCTAGCTACTGCTCCAAGAGTTTTTACAAAGGTTCTAGGGGCTCTGCTTGCAGTTGACAGAACCAGAGGTATAGCAGTAGCTCCATACTTGGACGATATTCTAGTTCAAGCACAATCTTGTCGTCTGGCAGAAGACCATGCAAAATCTTTTTTTTTTTTTTTTTTTTCTTTTTCTTCGATCTCATGGATGGAATATAAACTTAGAAAAGAGTTCTCTTATTTCCCAGTACCAGGGTGGAATTCCTGGGTACTATAATAGACTCCATATCCATGAGGATAATTCTTACAGACCAGAGACGTTACAAGCTAACTTCTGCTTGTCTTACCCTCTAGACCTCCTTAAGGCCCTCTGTGGCTCGGTGTATGGAGGTGATTGGTCTCATGGTGTCCAGCATGGACATCATCCCTTTTGCTAGATTCCATCTGACCACACAGCTGTGTATGCTGAGGCAGTGGAACGGCGATCATTCGGATCCGTCTCAACAGATTTCTCTGGACAAGCGGTCGAGAGAATCGCTCTCCTGGTGGCTCTGTCCAGATCCCCTGTCTCAAGGGACATCCTTCTTGAGACCATCCTGTGAGATTGTGACTATAAGGATGGGGAGCTGTTTGGGGTGCCAGGAAGGCTCAGGGCCTGTGGACACGAGAGGAATCCTCCCTCCCGATCAACATTCTGGAACTTCGGGCAATTTTCAATGCTCTGAAGGCTTGGCCTCTTCTGGGTTCATCCCAGTTTATCAGATTCCAATTGGACAACATAACCTTGGTGGCTTTCATCATCCATCAGGGGGGAACGCAAAGTTCCCTAGCAATGAGAGAAGTATCTCGGATTCTGGAGTGGGCAGAGGCGCACAACTGCTCGCTGTCAGCGATCCACATTCCGGGATTTCCTCAGCAGACATTCCTTTCATCCAGGGGAATGGTCTCTCTATCCTGAGGTGTTTACGGAGATTTGCATCAAATGTGGGACGCCGGAGTTAGAACTCGTGGTGTCCCGACTCAATTCCAAACTACCAAGATATGGGTCACAGTCCAGGGATCCTCAAGCGGAGCTAATAGATGCATTAGCAGTGCCTTGGAGGTTCAATCTGATTTACATTTTCCCGCCATTACCATTTCTTCCTCATGTAGTGGCCCACATAAAGCAGGAGCAGGCATCAGTGATACGGATTGCTCCATCGTGGTTGCAAAGGATGTGGTTCACAGACCTGGTGGGGATGTCCTCATCTCCTCCGTGGAAGTTACCTTGTCGCAGGGATCTGCTGGAACAGTGTCCTTTTGTTCATCAAAATCTAGATTCTCTAAGGCTGACTGTGTGAAGAATGCTTAGTCCTAGCCAAGAGGTTTCTCTGAGTTATTGATACTCTCATTCAGACTCGTAAGCCTGTTACTCGTCGCATCTATCATAAGGTGTGGAGAGCTTACTTATTCTGGTGTGAAGAACATGGTTTAGCCTGGCATAA